>NW_026645066.1:0-32960 GCF_030020395.1 Manis pentadactyla
ATGCTACTTGGGACTCGAAAGAAGGTCACGGAGCAGTGTATTCGTTTTGAGTTTCTTCGGAGAGATACCAGCTCTCGATGATTACCTACGCACTAAGCAGGCTTAGTCCTAGAATACACTAGCTTCATGCTAGTGTATGTGTTTCCATAAACCACTATTTTACTCTCTCTCTCACTATAGTATTTATAAAAATGAAAGTGTTATTGCTAACGATTTACACTACTTACTGTAGAAAGGAGGATTTTAATTTTTATCAAAGGCTTGAACTGACACCATGTCTCTCTCCATACTCATCATTTTTCTCTTTATCGATTTCTTTTAAATCTTAGGAAAGATTATTTGCAGGAACCAACTACTCTCTATGCCTGCGAAATTAAGAGAGAACGAAAAAACTCGTTTTGATGTATTATTTCTGAATGACAAAGAGGCAAAGGAATCAAATGTTGTAAATTGCGTGACTTTTTTTATGGAAAAGTTGGTTGAGTAAAATATTCTTTGTTTTCCTCGCCCACAGTTCTTTTGACTGCTCAGCGAATTGAACTGTTAATACAAGCTTCAGATTTCCCTAACAATCCATTTCTCGTTCTTTGAAATCCTGCAGTCAGAATAGATCTCGCAATACAGGAAACGCCTATTGAAATTCTTCTTTCATTAATGCAGAAGCAAAAATGTGAACAATGACATTTGTGAGGGGAATTTTGACACCAAAATAATCTGTTCCTTTTCTGACAAAGGTAGGTCTTCCACGCTGAATAAAACATAACTGTTTTAAAATTATACCTGGATCCAAAAAAGGGTAAATGTCTGAAAACTTGAAGTTTAATCAAAAGCGCCGCGTGCTGGGGAGCATAAAACGGATTTTCCGGATTCCTTCTTAGTGTTTTAGGGTGTAAAAACGCAGTCAGTACAGCTGCTGTTCCTACTAACTACATTTGATATCTCAGCAAAACTTCTCCCCTCAGAATTCCTATTTAAGATGAGAATTTCTGAGAAGATTTAGTATAGATCATTTTTTGCCCTGTAGACCCTGGGTATATGCATTGGCTTTTTCCATAAGACTTCCATAACGTCATTTCGACTATGCGTTCATGCCTGAAGATTGTGATCGGTATCAAGTATAAAAATGCCTTTTTAATCGCACTGAAGGGCATGTAGTGGCTAAGACCACAGGTTTCAGAGATTGAGAGTGGTGCGTTCACATCACACACTTCTGTCCCTTAATGCCAGGGCACTTCAGGAAATGATTTCACCTCACCATGGCGAGTGATTTCCTCAATGGTAATAAAGGGACAGTATAACCGACATTCCTTGTTAAATGATTATGAAGTGAAAAGTAGACAATACATTCAAAGTGTGTCGGAAAAAGCACGGCGCTTGGAATTTCGTTCGTAACAGTCATCCATGACGGGAGCAAGAGCAGTGCTTGTATCCATGGCACCCATTGTGTGAGGTTGTCAAATGCCATGATTCCGAGCCCGGCGCCAAAGATTAAAGGGGAGTGGGGACTGCTGCGTCTCGCTGCACAAGTGCCCAGAGAGCTTCAGGCTGCATGCCACTCTAAGATTCTTTTAAGGAAAAAGAGGTATTTAAACATTTTTCCGAACATTCACAAAAAAGGCGTTTTCTCCAAAAAAGAAGTATAAAGTAAATTAAAAATTGTTTTAGAAGTTTTATTTTGCTAGGACGCTACTCCTATGGCTGGAGATGCTACTTGGGACTCGAAAGAAGGTCACGGAGCAGTGTATTCGTTTTGAGTTTCTTCCGGAGAGATACCAGCTCTCGATGATTACCTACGCACTAAGCAGGCTTAGTCCTAGAATACACTAGCTTCATGCTAGTGTATGTGTTTCCATAAACCACTATTTTACTCTCTCTCTCACTATAGTATTTATAAAAATGAAAGTGTTATTGCTAACGATTTACACTACTTACTGTAGAAAGGAGGATTTTAATTTTTATCAAAGGCTTGAACTGACACCATGTCTCTCTCCATACTCATCATTTTTCTCTTTATCGATTTCTTTTAAATCTTAGGAAAGATTATTTGCAGGAACCAACTACTCTCTATGCCTGCGAAATTAAGAGAGAACGAAAAAACTCGTTTTGATGTATTATTTCTGAATGACAAAGAGGCAAAGGAATCAAATGTTGTAAATTGCGTGACTTTTTTTATGGAAAAGTTGGTTGAGTAAAATATTCTTTGTTTTCCTCGCCCACAGTTCTTTTGACTGCTCAGCGAATTGAACTGTTAATACAAGCTTCAGATTTCCCTAACAATCCATTTCTCGTTCTTTGAAATCCTGCAGTCAGAATAGATCTCGCAATACAGGAAACGCCTATTGAAATTCTTCTTTCATTAATGCAGAAGCAAAAATGTGAACAATGACATTTGTGAGGGGAATTTTGACACCAAAATAATCTGTTCCTTTTCTGACAAAGGTAGGTCTTCCACGCTGAATAAAACATAACTGTTTTAAAATTATACCTGGATCCAAAAAAGGGTAAATGTCTGAAAACTTGAAGTTTAATCAAAAGCGCCGCGTGCTGGGGAGCATAAAACGGATTTTCCGGATTCCTTCTTAGTGTTTTAGGGTGTAAAAACGCAGTCAGTACAGCTGCTGTTCCTACTAACTACATTTGATATCTCAGCAAAACTTCTCCCCTCAGAATTCCTATTTAAGATGAGAATTTCTGAGAAGATTTAGTATAGATCATTTTTTGCCCTGTAGACCCTGGGTATATGCATTGGCTTTTTCCATAAGACTTCCATAACGTCATTTCGACTATGCGTTCATGCCTGAAGATTGTGATCGGTATCAAGTATAAAAATGCCTTTTTAATCGCACTGAAGGGCATGTAGTGGCTAAGACCACAGGTTTCAGAGATTGAGAGTGGTGCGTTCACATCACACACTTCTGTCCCTTAATGCCAGGGCACTTCAGGAAATGATTTCACCTCACCATGGCGAGTGATTTCCTCAATGGTAATAAAGGGACAGTATAACCGACATTCCTTGTTAAATGATTATGAAGTGAAAAGTAGACAATACATTCAAAGTGTGTCGGAAAAAGCACGGCGCTTGGAATTTCGTTCGTAACAGTCATCCATGACGGGAGCAAGAGCAGTGCTTGTATCCATGGCACCCATTGTGTGAGGTTGTCAAATGCCATGATTCCGAGCCCGGCGCCAAAGATTAAAGGGGAGTGGGGACTGCTGCGTCTCGCTGCACAAGTGCCCAGAGAGCTTCAGGCTGCATGCCACTCTAAGATTCTTTTAAGGAAAAAGAGGTATTTAAACATTTTTCCGAACATTCACAAAAAAGGCGTTTTCTCCAAAAAAGAAGTATAAAGTAAATTAAAAATTGTTTTAGAAGTTTTATTTTGCTAGGACGCTACTCCTATGGCTGGAGATGCTACTTGGGACTCGAAAGAAGGTCACGGAGCAGTGTATTCGTTTTGAGTTTCTTCCGGAGAGATACCAGCTCTCGATGATTACCTACGCACTAAGCAGGCTTAGTCCTAGAATACACTAGCTTCATGCTAGTGTATGTGTTTCCATAAACCACTATTTTACTCTCTCTCTCACTATAGTATTTATAAAAATGAAAGTGTTATTGCTAACGATTTACACTACTTACTGTAGAAAGGAGGATTTTAATTTTTATCAAAGGCTTGAACTGACACCATGTCTCTCTCCATACTCATCATTTTTCTCTTTATCGATTTCTTTTAAATCTTAGGAAAGATTATTTGCAGGAACCAACTACTCTCTATGCCTGCGAAATTAAGAGAGAACGAAAAAACTCGTTTTGATGTATTATTTCTGAATGACAAAGAGGCAAAGGAATCAAATGTTGTAAATTGCGTGACTTTTTTTATGGAAAAGTTGGTTGAGTAAAATATTCTTTGTTTTCCTCGCCCACAGTTCTTTTGACTGCTCAGCGAATTGAACTGTTAATACAAGCTTCAGATTTCCCTAACAATCCATTTCTCGTTCTTTGAAATCCTGCAGTCAGAATAGATCTCGCAATACAGGAAACGCCTATTGAAATTCTTCTTTCATTAATGCAGAAGCAAAAATGTGAACAATGACATTTGTGAGGGGAATTTTGACACCAAAATAATCTGTTCCTTTTCTGACAAAGGTAGGTCTTCCACGCTGAATAAAACATAACTGTTTTAAAATTATACCTGGATCCAAAAAAGGGTAAATGTCTGAAAACTTGAAGTTTAATCAAAAGCGCCGCGTGCTGGGGAGCATAAAACGGATTTTCCGGATTCCTTCTTAGTGTTTTAGGGTGTAAAAACGCAGTCAGTACAGCTGCTGTTCCTACTAACTACATTTGATATCTCAGCAAAACTTCTCCCCTCAGAATTCCTATTTAAGATGAGAATTTCTGAGAAGATTTAGTATAGATCATTTTTTGCCCTGTAGACCCTGGGTATATGCATTGGCTTTTTCCATAAGACTTCCATAACGTCATTTCGACTATGCGTTCATGCCTGAAGATTGTGATCGGTATCAAGTATAAAAATGCCTTTTTAATCGCACTGAAGGGCATGTAGTGGCTAAGACCACAGGTTTCAGAGATTGAGAGTGGTGCGTTCACATCACACACTTCTGTCCCTTAATGCCAGGGCACTTCAGGAAATGATTTCACCTCACCATGGCGAGTGATTTCCTCAATGGTAATAAAGGGACAGTATAACCGACATTCCTTGTTAAATGATTATGAAGTGAAAAGTAGACAATACATTCAAAGTGTGTCGGAAAAAGCACGGCGCTTGGAATTTCGTTCGTAACAGTCATCCATGACGGGAGCAAGAGCAGTGCTTGTATCCATGGCACCCATTGTGTGAGGTTGTCAAATGCCATGATTCCGAGCCCGGCGCCAAAGATTAAAGGGGAGTGGGGACTGCTGCGTCTCGCTGCACAAGTGCCCAGAGAGCTTCAGGCTGCATGCCACTCTAAGATTCTTTTAAGGAAAAAGAGGTATTTAAACATTTTTCCGAACATTCACAAAAAAGGCGTTTTCTCCAAAAAAGAAGTATAAAGTAAATTAAAAATTGTTTTAGAAGTTTTATTTTGCTAGGACGCTACTCCTATGGCTGGAGATGCTACTTGGGACTCGAAAGAAGGTCACGGAGCAGTGTATTCGTTTTGAGTTTCTTCCGGAGAGATACCAGCTCTCGATGATTACCTACGCACTAAGCAGGCTTAGTCCTAGAATACACTAGCTTCATGCTAGTGTATGTGTTTCCATAAACCACTATTTTACTCTCTCTCTCACTATAGTATTTATAAAAATGAAAGTGTTATTGCTAACGATTTACACTACTTACTGTAGAAAGGAGGATTTTAATTTTTATCAAAGGCTTGAACTGACACCATGTCTCTCTCCATACTCATCATTTTTCTCTTTATCGATTTCTTTTAAATCTTAGGAAAGATTATTTGCAGGAACCAACTACTCTCTATGCCTGCGAAATTAAGAGAGAACGAAAAAACTCGTTTTGATGTATTATTTCTGAATGACAAAGAGGCAAAGGAATCAAATGTTGTAAATTGCGTGACTTTTTTTATGGAAAAGTTGGTTGAGTAAAATATTCTTTGTTTTCCTCGCCCACAGTTCTTTTGACTGCTCAGCGAATTGAACTGTTAATACAAGCTTCAGATTTCCCTAACAATCCATTTCTCGTTCTTTGAAATCCTGCAGTCAGAATAGATCTCGCAATACAGGAAACGCCTATTGAAATTCTTCTTTCATTAATGCAGAAGCAAAAATGTGAACAATGACATTTGTGAGGGGAATTTTGACACCAAAATAATCTGTTCCTTTTCTGACAAAGGTAGGTCTTCCACGCTGAATAAAACATAACTGTTTTAAAATTATACCTGGATCCAAAAAAGGGTAAATGTCTGAAAACTTGAAGTTTAATCAAAAGCGCCGCGTGCTGGGGAGCATAAAACGGATTTTCCGGATTCCTTCTTAGTGTTTTAGGGTGTAAAAACGCAGTCAGTACAGCTGCTGTTCCTACTAACTACATTTGATATCTCAGCAAAACTTCTCCCCTCAGAATTCCTATTTAAGATGAGAATTTCTGAGAAGATTTAGTATAGATCATTTTTTGCCCTGTAGACCCTGGGTATATGCATTGGCTTTTTCCATAAGACTTCCATAACGTCATTTCGACTATGCGTTCATGCCTGAAGATTGTGATCGGTATCAAGTATAAAAATGCCTTTTTAATCGCACTGAAGGGCATGTAGTGGCTAAGACCACAGGTTTCAGAGATTGAGAGTGGTGCGTTCACATCACACACTTCTGTCCCTTAATGCCAGGGCACTTCAGGAAATGATTTCACCTCACCATGGCGAGTGATTTCCTCAATGGTAATAAAGGGACAGTATAACCGACATTCCTTGTTAAATGATTATGAAGTGAAAAGTAGACAATACATTCAAAGTGTGTCGGAAAAAGCACGGCGCTTGGAATTTCGTTCGTAACAGTCATCCATGACGGGAGCAAGAGCAGTGCTTGTATCCATGGCACCCATTGTGTGAGGTTGTCAAATGCCATGATTCCGAGCCCGGCGCCAAAGATTAAAGGGGAGTGGGGACTGCTGCGTCTCGCTGCACAAGTGCCCAGAGAGCTTCAGGCTGCATGCCACTCTAAGATTCTTTTAAGGAAAAAGAGGTATTTAAACATTTTTCCGAACATTCACAAAAAAGGCGTTTTCTCCAAAAAAGAAGTATAAAGTAAATTAAAAATTGTTTTAGAAGTTTTATTTTGCTAGGACGCTACTCCTATGGCTGGAGATGCTACTTGGGACTCGAAAGAAGGTCACGGAGCAGTGTATTCGTTTTGAGTTTCTTCCGGAGAGATACCAGCTCTCGATGATTACCTACGCACTAAGCAGGCTTAGTCCTAGAATACACTAGCTTCATGCTAGTGTATGTGTTTCCATAAACCACTATTTTACTCTCTCTCTCACTATAGTATTTATAAAAATGAAAGTGTTATTGCTAACGATTTACACTACTTACTGTAGAAAGGAGGATTTTAATTTTTATCAAAGGCTTGAACTGACACCATGTCTCTCTCCATACTCATCATTTTTCTCTTTATCGATTTCTTTTAAATCTTAGGAAAGATTATTTGCAGGAACCAACTACTCTCTATGCCTGCGAAATTAAGAGAGAACGAAAAAACTCGTTTTGATGTATTATTTCTGAATGACAAAGAGGCAAAGGAATCAAATGTTGTAAATTGCGTGACTTTTTTTATGGAAAAGTTGGTTGAGTAAAATATTCTTTGTTTTCCTCGCCCACAGTTCTTTTGACTGCTCAGCGAATTGAACTGTTAATACAAGCTTCAGATTTCCCTAACAATCCATTTCTCGTTCTTTGAAATCCTGCAGTCAGAATAGATCTCGCAATACAGGAAACGCCTATTGAAATTCTTCTTTCATTAATGCAGAAGCAAAAATGTGAACAATGACATTTGTGAGGGGAATTTTGACACCAAAATAATCTGTTCCTTTTCTGACAAAGGTAGGTCTTCCACGCTGAATAAAACATAACTGTTTTAAAATTATACCTGGATCCAAAAAAGGGTAAATGTCTGAAAACTTGAAGTTTAATCAAAAGCGCCGCGTGCTGGGGAGCATAAAACGGATTTTCCGGATTCCTTCTTAGTGTTTTAGGGTGTAAAAACGCAGTCAGTACAGCTGCTGTTCCTACTAACTACATTTGATATCTCAGCAAAACTTCTCCCCTCAGAATTCCTATTTAAGATGAGAATTTCTGAGAAGATTTAGTATAGATCATTTTTTGCCCTGTAGACCCTGGGTATATGCATTGGCTTTTTCCATAAGACTTCCATAACGTCATTTCGACTATGCGTTCATGCCTGAAGATTGTGATCGGTATCAAGTATAAAAATGCCTTTTTAATCGCACTGAAGGGCATGTAGTGGCTAAGACCACAGGTTTCAGAGATTGAGAGTGGTGCGTTCACATCACACACTTCTGTCCCTTAATGCCAGGGCACTTCAGGAAATGATTTCACCTCACCATGGCGAGTGATTTCCTCAATGGTAATAAAGGGACAGTATAACCGACATTCCTTGTTAAATGATTATGAAGTGAAAAGTAGACAATACATTCAAAGTGTGTCGGAAAAAGCACGGCGCTTGGAATTTCGTTCGTAACAGTCATCCATGACGGGAGCAAGAGCAGTGCTTGTATCCATGGCACCCATTGTGTGAGGTTGTCAAATGCCATGATTCCGAGCCCGGCGCCAAAGATTAAAGGGGAGTGGGGACTGCTGCGTCTCGCTGCACAAGTGCCCAGAGAGCTTCAGGCTGCATGCCACTCTAAGATTCTTTTAAGGAAAAAGAGGTATTTAAACATTTTTCCGAACATTCACAAAAAAGGCGTTTTCTCCAAAAAAGAAGTATAAAGTAAATTAAAAATTGTTTTAGAAGTTTTATTTTGCTAGGACGCTACTCCTATGGCTGGAGATGCTACTTGGGACTCGAAAGAAGGTCACGGAGCAGTGTATTCGTTTTGAGTTTCTTCCGGAGAGATACCAGCTCTCGATGATTACCTACGCACTAAGCAGGCTTAGTCCTAGAATACACTAGCTTCATGCTAGTGTATGTGTTTCCATAAACCACTATTTTACTCTCTCTCTCACTATAGTATTTATAAAAATGAAAGTGTTATTGCTAACGATTTACACTACTTACTGTAGAAAGGAGGATTTTAATTTTTATCAAAGGCTTGAACTGACACCATGTCTCTCTCCATACTCATCATTTTTCTCTTTATCGATTTCTTTTAAATCTTAGGAAAGATTATTTGCAGGAACCAACTACTCTCTATGCCTGCGAAATTAAGAGAGAACGAAAAAACTCGTTTTGATGTATTATTTCTGAATGACAAAGAGGCAAAGGAATCAAATGTTGTAAATTGCGTGACTTTTTTTATGGAAAAGTTGGTTGAGTAAAATATTCTTTGTTTTCCTCGCCCACAGTTCTTTTGACTGCTCAGCGAATTGAACTGTTAATACAAGCTTCAGATTTCCCTAACAATCCATTTCTCGTTCTTTGAAATCCTGCAGTCAGAATAGATCTCGCAATACAGGAAACGCCTATTGAAATTCTTCTTTCATTAATGCAGAAGCAAAAATGTGAACAATGACATTTGTGAGGGGAATTTTGACACCAAAATAATCTGTTCCTTTTCTGACAAAGGTAGGTCTTCCACGCTGAATAAAACATAACTGTTTTAAAATTATACCTGGATCCAAAAAAGGGTAAATGTCTGAAAACTTGAAGTTTAATCAAAAGCGCCGCGTGCTGGGGAGCATAAAACGGATTTTCCGGATTCCTTCTTAGTGTTTTAGGGTGTAAAAACGCAGTCAGTACAGCTGCTGTTCCTACTAACTACATTTGATATCTCAGCAAAACTTCTCCCCTCAGAATTCCTATTTAAGATGAGAATTTCTGAGAAGATTTAGTATAGATCATTTTTTGCCCTGTAGACCCTGGGTATATGCATTGGCTTTTTCCATAAGACTTCCATAACGTCATTTCGACTATGCGTTCATGCCTGAAGATTGTGATCGGTATCAAGTATAAAAATGCCTTTTTAATCGCACTGAAGGGCATGTAGTGGCTAAGACCACAGGTTTCAGAGATTGAGAGTGGTGCGTTCACATCACACACTTCTGTCCCTTAATGCCAGGGCACTTCAGGAAATGATTTCACCTCACCATGGCGAGTGATTTCCTCAATGGTAATAAAGGGACAGTATAACCGACATTCCTTGTTAAATGATTATGAAGTGAAAAGTAGACAATACATTCAAAGTGTGTCGGAAAAAGCACGGCGCTTGGAATTTCGTTCGTAACAGTCATCCATGACGGGAGCAAGAGCAGTGCTTGTATCCATGGCACCCATTGTGTGAGGTTGTCAAATGCCATGATTCCGAGCCCGGCGCCAAAGATTAAAGGGGAGTGGGGACTGCTGCGTCTCGCTGCACAAGTGCCCAGAGAGCTTCAGGCTGCATGCCACTCTAAGATTCTTTTAAGGAAAAAGAGGTATTTAAACATTTTTCCGAACATTCACAAAAAAGGCGTTTTCTCCAAAAAAGAAGTATAAAGTAAATTAAAAATTGTTTTAGAAGTTTTATTTTGCTAGGACGCTACTCCTATGGCTGGAGATGCTACTTGGGACTCGAAAGAAGGTCACGGAGCAGTGTATTCGTTTTGAGTTTCTTCCGGAGAGATACCAGCTCTCGATGATTACCTACGCACTAAGCAGGCTTAGTCCTAGAATACACTAGCTTCATGCTAGTGTATGTGTTTCCATAAACCACTATTTTACTCTCTCTCTCACTATAGTATTTATAAAAATGAAAGTGTTATTGCTAACGATTTACACTACTTACTGTAGAAAGGAGGATTTTAATTTTTATCAAAGGCTTGAACTGACACCATGTCTCTCTCCATACTCATCATTTTTCTCTTTATCGATTTCTTTTAAATCTTAGGAAAGATTATTTGCAGGAACCAACTACTCTCTATGCCTGCGAAATTAAGAGAGAACGAAAAAACTCGTTTTGATGTATTATTTCTGAATGACAAAGAGGCAAAGGAATCAAATGTTGTAAATTGCGTGACTTTTTTTATGGAAAAGTTGGTTGAGTAAAATATTCTTTGTTTTCCTCGCCCACAGTTCTTTTGACTGCTCAGCGAATTGAACTGTTAATACAAGCTTCAGATTTCCCTAACAATCCATTTCTCGTTCTTTGAAATCCTGCAGTCAGAATAGATCTCGCAATACAGGAAACGCCTATTGAAATTCTTCTTTCATTAATGCAGAAGCAAAAATGTGAACAATGACATTTGTGAGGGGAATTTTGACACCAAAATAATCTGTTCCTTTTCTGACAAAGGTAGGTCTTCCACGCTGAATAAAACATAACTGTTTTAAAATTATACCTGGATCCAAAAAAGGGTAAATGTCTGAAAACTTGAAGTTTAATCAAAAGCGCCGCGTGCTGGGGAGCATAAAACGGATTTTCCGGATTCCTTCTTAGTGTTTTAGGGTGTAAAAACGCAGTCAGTACAGCTGCTGTTCCTACTAACTACATTTGATATCTCAGCAAAACTTCTCCCCTCAGAATTCCTATTTAAGATGAGAATTTCTGAGAAGATTTAGTATAGATCATTTTTTGCCCTGTAGACCCTGGGTATATGCATTGGCTTTTTCCATAAGACTTCCATAACGTCATTTCGACTATGCGTTCATGCCTGAAGATTGTGATCGGTATCAAGTATAAAAATGCCTTTTTAATCGCACTGAAGGGCATGTAGTGGCTAAGACCACAGGTTTCAGAGATTGAGAGTGGTGCGTTCACATCACACACTTCTGTCCCTTAATGCCAGGGCACTTCAGGAAATGATTTCACCTCACCATGGCGAGTGATTTCCTCAATGGTAATAAAGGGACAGTATAACCGACATTCCTTGTTAAATGATTATGAAGTGAAAAGTAGACAATACATTCAAAGTGTGTCGGAAAAAGCACGGCGCTTGGAATTTCGTTCGTAACAGTCATCCATGACGGGAGCAAGAGCAGTGCTTGTATCCATGGCACCCATTGTGTGAGGTTGTCAAATGCCATGATTCCGAGCCCGGCGCCAAAGATTAAAGGGGAGTGGGGACTGCTGCGTCTCGCTGCACAAGTGCCCAGAGAGCTTCAGGCTGCATGCCACTCTAAGATTCTTTTAAGGAAAAAGAGGTATTTAAACATTTTTCCGAACATTCACAAAAAAGGCGTTTTCTCCAAAAAAGAAGTATAAAGTAAATTAAAAATTGTTTTAGAAGTTTTATTTTGCTAGGACGCTACTCCTATGGCTGGAGATGCTACTTGGGACTCGAAAGAAGGTCACGGAGCAGTGTATTCGTTTTGAGTTTCTTCCGGAGAGATACCAGCTCTCGATGATTACCTACGCACTAAGCAGGCTTAGTCCTAGAATACACTAGCTTCATGCTAGTGTATGTGTTTCCATAAACCACTATTTTACTCTCTCTCTCACTATAGTATTTATAAAAATGAAAGTGTTATTGCTAACGATTTACACTACTTACTGTAGAAAGGAGGATTTTAATTTTTATCAAAGGCTTGAACTGACACCATGTCTCTCTCCATACTCATCATTTTTCTCTTTATCGATTTCTTTTAAATCTTAGGAAAGATTATTTGCAGGAACCAACTACTCTCTATGCCTGCGAAATTAAGAGAGAACGAAAAAACTCGTTTTGATGTATTATTTCTGAATGACAAAGAGGCAAAGGAATCAAATGTTGTAAATTGCGTGACTTTTTTTATGGAAAAGTTGGTTGAGTAAAATATTCTTTGTTTTCCTCGCCCACAGTTCTTTTGACTGCTCAGCGAATTGAACTGTTAATACAAGCTTCAGATTTCCCTAACAATCCATTTCTCGTTCTTTGAAATCCTGCAGTCAGAATAGATCTCGCAATACAGGAAACGCCTATTGAAATTCTTCTTTCATTAATGCAGAAGCAAAAATGTGAACAATGACATTTGTGAGGGGAATTTTGACACCAAAATAATCTGTTCCTTTTCTGACAAAGGTAGGTCTTCCACGCTGAATAAAACATAACTGTTTTAAAATTATACCTGGATCCAAAAAAGGGTAAATGTCTGAAAACTTGAAGTTTAATCAAAAGCGCCGCGTGCTGGGGAGCATAAAACGGATTTTCCGGATTCCTTCTTAGTGTTTTAGGGTGTAAAAACGCAGTCAGTACAGCTGCTGTTCCTACTAACTACATTTGATATCTCAGCAAAACTTCTCCCCTCAGAATTCCTATTTAAGATGAGAATTTCTGAGAAGATTTAGTATAGATCATTTTTTGCCCTGTAGACCCTGGGTATATGCATTGGCTTTTTCCATAAGACTTCCATAACGTCATTTCGACTATGCGTTCATGCCTGAAGATTGTGATCGGTATCAAGTATAAAAATGCCTTTTTAATCGCACTGAAGGGCATGTAGTGGCTAAGACCACAGGTTTCAGAGATTGAGAGTGGTGCGTTCACATCACACACTTCTGTCCCTTAATGCCAGGGCACTTCAGGAAATGATTTCACCTCACCATGGCGAGTGATTTCCTCAATGGTAATAAAGGGACAGTATAACCGACATTCCTTGTTAAATGATTATGAAGTGAAAAGTAGACAATACATTCAAAGTGTGTCGGAAAAAGCACGGCGCTTGGAATTTCGTTCGTAACAGTCATCCATGACGGGAGCAAGAGCAGTGCTTGTATCCATGGCACCCATTGTGTGAGGTTGTCAAATGCCATGATTCCGAGCCCGGCGCCAAAGATTAAAGGGGAGTGGGGACTGCTGCGTCTCGCTGCACAAGTGCCCAGAGAGCTTCAGGCTGCATGCCACTCTAAGATTCTTTTAAGGAAAAAGAGGTATTTAAACATTTTTCCGAACATTCACAAAAAAGGCGTTTTCTCCAAAAAAGAAGTATAAAGTAAATTAAAAATTGTTTTAGAAGTTTTATTTTGCTAGGACGCTACTCCTATGGCTGGAGATGCTACTTGGGACTCGAAAGAAGGTCACGGAGCAGTGTATTCGTTTTGAGTTTCTTCCGGAGAGATACCAGCTCTCGATGATTACCTACGCACTAAGCAGGCTTAGTCCTAGAATACACTAGCTTCATGCTAGTGTATGTGTTTCCATAAACCACTATTTTACTCTCTCTCTCACTATAGTATTTATAAAAATGAAAGTGTTATTGCTAACGATTTACACTACTTACTGTAGAAAGGAGGATTTTAATTTTTATCAAAGGCTTGAACTGACACCATGTCTCTCTCCATACTCATCATTTTTCTCTTTATCGATTTCTTTTAAATCTTAGGAAAGATTATTTGCAGGAACCAACTACTCTCTATGCCTGCGAAATTAAGAGAGAACGAAAAAACTCGTTTTGATGTATTATTTCTGAATGACAAAGAGGCAAAGGAATCAAATGTTGTAAATTGCGTGACTTTTTTTATGGAAAAGTTGGTTGAGTAAAATATTCTTTGTTTTCCTCGCCCACAGTTCTTTTGACTGCTCAGCGAATTGAACTGTTAATACAAGCTTCAGATTTCCCTAACAATCCATTTCTCGTTCTTTGAAATCCTGCAGTCAGAATAGATCTCGCAATACAGGAAACGCCTATTGAAATTCTTCTTTCATTAATGCAGAAGCAAAAATGTGAACAATGACATTTGTGAGGGGAATTTTGACACCAAAATAATCTGTTCCTTTTCTGACAAAGGTAGGTCTTCCACGCTGAATAAAACATAACTGTTTTAAAATTATACCTGGATCCAAAAAAGGGTAAATGTCTGAAAACTTGAAGTTTAATCAAAAGCGCCGCGTGCTGGGGAGCATAAAACGGATTTTCCGGATTCCTTCTTAGTGTTTTAGGGTGTAAAAACGCAGTCAGTACAGCTGCTGTTCCTACTAACTACATTTGATATCTCAGCAAAACTTCTCCCCTCAGAATTCCTATTTAAGATGAGAATTTCTGAGAAGATTTAGTATAGATCATTTTTTGCCCTGTAGACCCTGGGTATATGCATTGGCTTTTTCCATAAGACTTCCATAACGTCATTTCGACTATGCGTTCATGCCTGAAGATTGTGATCGGTATCAAGTATAAAAATGCCTTTTTAATCGCACTGAAGGGCATGTAGTGGCTAAGACCACAGGTTTCAGAGATTGAGAGTGGTGCGTTCACATCACACACTTCTGTCCCTTAATGCCAGGGCACTTCAGGAAATGATTTCACCTCACCATGGCGAGTGATTTCCTCAATGGTAATAAAGGGACAGTATAACCGACATTCCTTGTTAAATGATTATGAAGTGAAAAGTAGACAATACATTCAAAGTGTGTCGGAAAAAGCACGGCGCTTGGAATTTCGTTCGTAACAGTCATCCATGACGGGAGCAAGAGCAGTGCTTGTATCCATGGCACCCATTGTGTGAGGTTGTCAAATGCCATGATTCCGAGCCCGGCGCCAAAGATTAAAGGGGAGTGGGGACTGCTGCGTCTCGCTGCACAAGTGCCCAGAGAGCTTCAGGCTGCATGCCACTCTAAGATTCTTTTAAGGAAAAAGAGGTATTTAAACATTTTTCCGAACATTCACAAAAAAGGCGTTTTCTCCAAAAAAGAAGTATAAAGTAAATTAAAAATTGTTTTAGAAGTTTTATTTTGCTAGGACGCTACTCCTATGGCTGGAGATGCTACTTGGGACTCGAAAGAAGGTCACGGAGCAGTGTATTCGTTTTGAGTTTCTTCCGGAGAGATACCAGCTCTCGATGATTACCTACGCACTAAGCAGGCTTAGTCCTAGAATACACTAGCTTCATGCTAGTGTATGTGTTTCCATAAACCACTATTTTACTCTCTCTCTCACTATAGTATTTATAAAAATGAAAGTGTTATTGCTAACGATTTACACTACTTACTGTAGAAAGGAGGATTTTAATTTTTATCAAAGGCTTGAACTGACACCATGTCTCTCTCCATACTCATCATTTTTCTCTTTATCGATTTCTTTTAAATCTTAGGAAAGATTATTTGCAGGAACCAACTACTCTCTATGCCTGCGAAATTAAGAGAGAACGAAAAAACTCGTTTTGATGTATTATTTCTGAATGACAAAGAGGCAAAGGAATCAAATGTTGTAAATTGCGTGACTTTTTTTATGGAAAAGTTGGTTGAGTAAAATATTCTTTGTTTTCCTCGCCCACAGTTCTTTTGACTGCTCAGCGAATTGAACTGTTAATACAAGCTTCAGATTTCCCTAACAATCCATTTCTCGTTCTTTGAAATCCTGCAGTCAGAATAGATCTCGCAATACAGGAAACGCCTATTGAAATTCTTCTTTCATTAATGCAGAAGCAAAAATGTGAACAATGACATTTGTGAGGGGAATTTTGACACCAAAATAATCTGTTCCTTTTCTGACAAAGGTAGGTCTTCCACGCTGAATAAAACATAACTGTTTTAAAATTATACCTGGATCCAAAAAAGGGTAAATGTCTGAAAACTTGAAGTTTAATCAAAAGCGCCGCGTGCTGGGGAGCATAAAACGGATTTTCCGGATTCCTTCTTAGTGTTTTAGGGTGTAAAAACGCAGTCAGTACAGCTGCTGTTCCTACTAACTACATTTGATATCTCAGCAAAACTTCTCCCCTCAGAATTCCTATTTAAGATGAGAATTTCTGAGAAGATTTAGTATAGATCATTTTTTGCCCTGTAGACCCTGGGTATATGCATTGGCTTTTTCCATAAGACTTCCATAACGTCATTTCGACTATGCGTTCATGCCTGAAGATTGTGATCGGTATCAAGTATAAAAATGCCTTTTTAATCGCACTGAAGGGCATGTAGTGGCTAAGACCACAGGTTTCAGAGATTGAGAGTGGTGCGTTCACATCACACACTTCTGTCCCTTAATGCCAGGGCACTTCAGGAAATGATTTCACCTCACCATGGCGAGTGATTTCCTCAATGGTAATAAAGGGACAGTATAACCGACATTCCTTGTTAAATGATTATGAAGTGAAAAGTAGGCAATACATTCAAAGTGTGTCGGAAAAAGCACGGCGCTTGGAATTTCGTTCGTAACAGTCATCCATGACGGGAGCAAGAGCAGTGCTTGTATCCATGGCACCCATTGTGTGAGGTTGTCAAATGCCATGATTCCGAGCCCGGCGCCAAAGATTAAAGGGGAGTGGGGACTGCTGCGTCTCGCTGCACAAGTGCCCAGAGAGCTTCAGGCTGCATGCCACTCTAAGATTCTTTTAAGGAAAAAGAGGTATTTAAACATTTTTCCGAACATTCACAAAAAAGGCGTTTTCTCCAAAAAAGAAGTATAAAGTAAATTAAAAATTGTTTTAGAAGTTTTATTTTGCTAGGACGCTACTCCTATGGCTGGAGATGCTACTTGGGACTCGAAAGAAGGTCACGGAGCAGTGTATTCGTTTTGAGTTTCTTCCGGAGAGATACCAGCTCTCGATGATTACCTACGCACTAAGCAGGCTTAGTCCTAGAATACACTAGCTTCATGCTAGTGTATGTGTTTCCATAAACCACTATTTTACTCTCTCTCTCACTATAGTATTTATAAAAATGAAAGTGTTATTGCTAACGATTTACACTACTTACTGTAGAAAGGAGGATTTTAATTTTTATCAAAGGCTTGAACTGACACCATGTCTCTCTCCATACTCATCATTTTTCTCTTTATCGATTTCTTTTAAATCTTAGGAAAGATTATTTGCAGGAACCAACTACTCTCTATGCCTGCGAAATTAAGAGAGAACGAAAAAACTCGTTTTGATGTATTATTTCTGAATGACAAAGAGGCAAAGGAATCAAATGTTGTAAATTGCGTGACTTTTTTTATGGAAAAGTTGGTTGAGTAAAATATTCTTTGTTTTCCTCGCCCACAGTTCTTTTGACTGCTCAGCGAATTGAACTGTTAATACAAGCTTCAGATTTCCCTAACAATCCATTTCTCGTTCTTTGAAATCCTGCAGTCAGAATAGATCTCGCAATACAGGAAACGCCTATTGAAATTCTTCTTTCATTAATGCAGAAGCAAAAATGTGAACAATGACATTTGTGAGGGGAATTTTGACACCAAAATAATCTGTTCCTTTTCTGACAAAGGTAGGTCTTCCACGCTGAATAAAACATAACTGTTTTAAAATTATACCTGGATCCAAAAAAGGGTAAATGTCTGAAAACTTGAAGTTTAATCAAAAGCGCCGCGTGCTGGGGAGCATAAAACGGATTTTCCGGATTCCTTCTTAGTGTTTTAGGGTGTAAAAACGCAGTCAGTACAGCTGCTGTTCCTACTAACTACATTTGATATCTCAGCAAAACTTCTCCCCTCAGAATTCCTATTTAAGATGAGAATTTCTGAGAAGATTTAGTATAGATCATTTTTTGCCCTGTAGACCCTGGGTATATGCATTGGCTTTTTCCATAAGACTTCCATAACGTCATTTCGACTATGCGTTCATGCCTGAAGATTGTGATCGGTATCAAGTATAAAAATGCCTTTTTAATCGCACTGAAGGGCATGTAGTGGCTAAGACCACAGGTTTCAGAGATTGAGAGTGGTGCGTTCACATCACACACTTCTGTCCCTTAATGCCAGGGCACTTCAGGAAATGATTTCACCTCACCATGGCGAGTGATTTCCTCAATGGTAATAAAGGGACAGTATAACCGACATTCCTTGTTAAATGATTATGAAGTGAAAAGTAGGCAATACATTCAAAGTGTGTCGGAAAAAGCACGGCGCTTGGAATTTCGTTCGTAACAGTCATCCATGACGGGAGCAAGAGCAGTGCTTGTATCCATGGCACCCATTGTGTGAGGTTGTCAAATGCCATGATTCCGAGCCCGGCGCCAAAGATTAAAGGGGAGTGGGGACTGCTGCGTCTCGCTGCACAAGTGCCCAGAGAGCTTCAGGCTGCATGCCACTCTAAGATTCTTTTAAGGAAAAAGAGGTATTTAAACATTTTTCCGAACATTCACAAAAAAGGCGTTTTCTCCAAAAAAGAAGTATAAAGTAAATTAAAAATTGTTTTAGAAGTTTTATTTTGCTAGGGCGCTACTCCTATGGCTGGAGATGCTACTTGGGACTCGAAAGAAGGTCACGGAGCAGTGTATTCGTTTTGAGTTTCTTCCGGAGAGATACCAGCTCTCGATGATTACCTACGCACTAAGCAGGCTTAGTCCTAGAATACACTAGCTTCATGCTAGTGTATGTGTTTCCATAAACCACTATTTTACTCTCTCTCTCACTATAGTATTTATAAAAATGAAAGTGTTATTGCTAACGATTTACACTACTTACTGTAGAAAGGAGGATTTTAATTTTTATCAAAGGCTTGAACTGACACCATGTCTCTCTCCATACTCATCATTTTTCTCTTTATCGATTTCTTTTAAATCTTAGGAAAGATTATTTGCAGGAACCAACTACTCTCTATGCCTGCGAAATTAAGAGAGAACGAAAAAACTCGTTTTGATGTATTATTTCTGAATGACAAAGAGGCAAAGGAATCAAATGTTGTAAATTGCGTGACTTTTTTTATGGAAAAGTTGGTTGAGTAAAATATTCTTTGTTTTCCTCGCCCACAGTTCTTTTGACTGCTCAGCGAATTGAACTGTTAATACAAGCTTCAGATTTCCCTAACAATCCATTTCTCGTTCTTTGAAATCCTGCAGTCAGAATAGATCTCGCAATACAGGAAACGCCTATTGAAATTCTTCTTTCATTAATGCAGAAGCAAAAATGTGAACAATGACATTTGTGAGGGGAATTTTGACACCAAAATAATCTGTTCCTTTTCTGACAAAGGTAGGTCTTCCACGCTGAATAAAACATAACTGTTTTAAAATTATACCTGGATCCAAAAAAGGGTAAATGTCTGAAAACTTGAAGTTTAATCAAAAGCGCCGCGTGCTGGGGAGCATAAAACGGATTTTCCGGATTCCTTCTTAGTGTTTTAGGGTGTAAAAACGCAGTCAGTACAGCTGCTGTTCCTACTAACTACATTTGATATCTCAGCAAAACTTCTCCCCTCAGAATTCCTATTTAAGATGAGAATTTCTGAGAAGATTTAGTATAGATCATTTTTTGCCCTGTAGACCCTGGGTATATGCATTGGCTTTTTCCATAAGACTTCCATAACGTCATTTCGACTATGCGTTCATGCCTGAAGATTGTGATCGGTATCAAGTATAAAAATGCCTTTTTAATCGCACTGAAGGGCATGTAGTGGCTAAGACCACAGGTTTCAGAGATTGAGAGTGGTGCGTTCACATCACACACTTCTGTCCCTTAATGCCAGGGCACTTCAGGAAATGATTTCACCTCACCATGGCGAGTGATTTCCTCAATGGTAATAAAGGGACAGTATAACCGACATTCCTTGTTAAATGATTATGAAGTGAAAAGTAGGCAATACATTCAAAGTGTGTCGGAAAAAGCACGGCGCTTGGAATTTCGTTCGTAACAGTCATCCATGACGGGAGCAAGAGCAGTGCTTGTATCCATGGCACCCATTGTGTGAGGTTGTCAAATGCCATGATTCCGAGCCCGGCGCCAAAGATTAAAGGGGAGTGGGGACTGCTGCGTCTCGCTGCACAAGTGCCCAGAGAGCTTCAGGCTGCATGCCACTCTAAGATTCTTTTAAGGAAAAAGAGGTATTTAAACATTTTTCCGAACATTCACAAAAAAGGCGTTTTCTCCAAAAAAGAAGTATAAAGTAAATTAAAAATTGTTTTAGAAGTTTTATTTTGCTAGGGCGCTACTCCTATGGCTGGAGATGCTACTTGGGACTCGAAAGAAGGTCACGGAGCAGTGTATTCGTTTTGAGTTTCTTCCGGAGAGATACCAGCTCTCGATGATTACCTACGCACTAAGCAGGCTTAGTCCTAGAATACACTAGCTTCATGCTAGTGTATGTGTTTCCATAAACCACTATTTTACTCTCTCTCTCACTATAGTATTTATAAAAATGAAAGTGTTATTGCTAACGATTTACACTACTTACTGTAGAAAGGAGGATTTTAATTTTTATCAAAGGCTTGAACTGACACCATGTCTCTCTCCATACTCATCATTTTTCTCTTTATCGATTTCTTTTAAATCTTAGGAAAGATTATTTGCAGGAACCAACTACTCTCTATGCCTGCGAAATTAAGAGAGAACGAAAAAACTCGTTTTGATGTATTATTTCTGAATGACAAAGAGGCAAAGGAATCAAATGTTGTAAATTGCGTGACTTTTTTTATGGAAAAGTTGGTTGAGTAAAATATTCTTTGTTTTCCTCGCCCACAGTTCTTTTGACTGCTCAGCGAATTGAACTGTTAATACAAGCTTCAGATTTCCCTAACAATCCATTTCTCGTTCTTTGAAATCCTGCAGTCAGAATAGATCTCGCAATACAGGAAACGCCTATTGAAATTCTTCTTTCATTAATGCAGAAGCAAAAATGTGAACAATGACATTTGTGAGGGGAATTTTGACACCAAAATAATCTGTTCCTTTTCTGACAAAGGTAGGTCTTCCACGCTGAATAAAACATAACTGTTTTAAAATTATACCTGGATCCAAAAAAGGGTAAATGTCTGAAAACTTGAAGTTTAATCAAAAGCGCCGCGTGCTGGGGAGCATAAAACGGATTTTCCGGATTCCTTCTTAGTGTTTTAGGGTGTAAAAACGCAGTCAGTACAGCTGCTGTTCCTACTAACTACATTTGATATCTCAGCAAAACTTCTCCCCTCAGAATTCCTATTTAAGATGAGAATTTCTGAGAAGATTTAGTATAGATCATTTTTTGCCCTGTAGACCCTGGGTATATGCATTGGCTTTTTCCATAAGACTTCCATAACGTCATTTCGACTATGCGTTCATGCCTGAAGATTGTGATCGGTATCAAGTATAAAAATGCCTTTTTAATCGCACTGAAGGGCATGTAGTGGCTAAGACCACAGGTTTCAGAGATTGAGAGTGGTGCGTTCACATCACACACTTCTGTCCCTTAATGCCAGGGCACTTCAGGAAATGATTTCACCTCACCATGGCGAGTGATTTCCTCAATGGTAATAAAGGGACAGTATAACCGACATTCCTTGTTAAATGATTATGAAGTGAAAAGTAGGCAATACATTCAAAGTGTGTCGGAAAAAGCACGGCGCTTGGAATTTCGTTCGTAACAGTCATCCATGACGGGAGCAAGAGCAGTGCTTGTATCCATGGCACCCATTGTGTGAGGTTGTCAAATGCCATGATTCCGAGCCCGGCGCCAAAGATTAAAGGGGAGTGGGGACTGCTGCGTCTCGCTGCACAAGTGCCCAGAGAGCTTCAGGCTGCATGCCACTCTAAGATTCTTTTAAGGAAAAAGAGGTATTTAAACATTTTTCCGAACATTCACCAAAAAGGCGTTTTCTCCAAAAAAGAAGTATAAAGTAAATTAAAAATTGTTTTAGAAGTTTTATTTTGCTAGGACGCTACTCCTATGGCTGGAGATGCTACTTGGGACTCGAAAGAAGGTCACGGAGCAGTGTATTCGTTTTGAGTTTCTTCCGGAGAGATACCAGCTCTCGATGATTACCTACGCACTAAGCAGGCTTAGTCCTAGAATACACTAGCTTCATGCTAGTGTATGTGTTTCCATAAACCACTATTTTACTCTCTCTCTCACTATAGTATTTATAAAAATGAAAGTGTTATTGCTAACGATTTACACTACTTACTGTAGAAAGGAGGATTTTAATTTTTATCAAAGGCTTGAACTGACACCATGTCTCTCTCCATACTCATCATTTTTCTCTTTATCGATTTCTTTTAAATCTTAGGAAAGATTATTTGCAGGAACCAACTACTCTCTATGCCTGCGAAATTAAGAGAGAACGAAAAAACTCGTTTTGATGTATTATTTCTGAATGACAAAGAGGCAAAGGAATCAAATGTTGTAAATTGCGTGACTTTTTTTATGGAAAAGTTGGTTGAGTAAAATATTCTTTGTTTTCCTCGCCCACAGTTCTTTTGACTGCTCAGCGAATTGAACTGTTAATACAAGCTTCAGATTTCCCTAACAATCCATTTCTCGTTCTTTGAAATCCTGCAGTCAGAATAGATCTCGCAATACAGGAAACGCCTATTGAAATTCTTCTTTCATTAATGCAGAAGCAAAAATGTGAACAATGACATTTGTGAGGGGAATTTTGACACCAAAATAATCTGTTCCTTTTCTGACAAAGGTAGGTCTTCCACGCTGAATAAAACATAACTGTTTTAAAATTATACCTGGATCCAAAAAAGGGTAAATGTCTGAAAACTTGAAGTTTAATCAAAAGCGCCGCGTGCTGGGGAGCATAAAACGGATTTTCCGGATTCCTTCTTAGTGTTTTAGGGTGTAAAAACGCAGTCAGTACAGCTGCTGTTCCTACTAACTACATTTGATATCTCAGCAAAACTTCTCCCCTCAGAATTCCTATTTAAGATGAGAATTTCTGAGAAGATTTAGTATAGATCATTTTTTGCCCTGTAGACCCTGGGTATATGCATTGGCTTTTTCCATAAGACTTCCATAACGTCATTTCGACTATGCGTTCATGCCTGAAGATTGTGATCGGTATCAAGTATAAAAATGCCTTTTTAATCGCACTGAAGGGCATGTAGTGGCTAAGACCACAGGTTTCAGAGATTGAGAGTGGTGCGTTCACATCACACACTTCTGTCCCTTAATGCCAGGGCACTTCAGGAAATGATTTCACCTCACCATGGCGAGTGATTTCCTCAATGGTAATAAAGGGACAGTATAACCGACATTCCTTGTTAAATGATTATGAAGTGAAAAGTAGGCAATACATTCAAAGTGTGTCGGAAAAAGCACGGCGCTTGGAATTTCGTTCGTAACAGTCATCCATGACGGGAGCAAGAGCAGTGCTTGTATCCATGGCACCCATTGTGTGAGGTTGTCAAATGCCATGATTCCGAGCCCGGCGCCAAAGATTAAAGGGGAGTGGGGACTGCTGCGTCTCGCTGCACAAGTGCCCAGAGAGCTTCAGGCTGCATGCCACTCTAAGATTCTTTTAAGGAAAAAGAGGTATTTAAACATTTTTCCGAACATTCACCAAAAAGGCGTTTTCTCCAAAAAAGAAGTATAAAGTAAATTAAAAATTGTTTTAGAAGTTTTATTTTGCTAGGACGCTACTCCTATGGCTGGAGATGCTACTTGGGACTCGAAAGAAGGTCACGGAGCAGTGTATTCGTTTTGAGTTTCTTCCGGAGAGATACCAGCTCTCGATGATTACCTACGCACTAAGCAGGCTTAGTCCTAGAATACACTAGCTTCATGCTAGTGTATGTGTTTCCATAAACCACTATTTTACTCTCTCTCTCACTATAGTATTTATAAAAATGAAAGTGTTATTGCTAACGATTTACACTACTTACTGTAGAAAGGAGGATTTTAATTTTTATCAAAGGCTTGAACTGACACCATGTCTCTCTCCATACTCATCATTTTTCTCTTTATCGATTTCTTTTAAATCTTAGGAAAGATTATTTGCAGGAACCAACTACTCTCTATGCCTGCGAAATTAAGAGAGAACGAAAAAACTCGTTTTGATGTATTATTTCTGAATGACAAAGAGGCAAAGGAATCAAATGTTGTAAATTGCGTGACTTTTTTTATGGAAAAGTTGGTTGAGTAAAATATTCTTTGTTTTCCTCGCCCACAGTTCTTTTGACTGCTCAGCGAATTGAACTGTTAATACAAGCTTCAGATTTCCCTAACAATCCATTTCTCGTTCTTTGAAATCCTGCAGTCAGAATAGATCTCGCAATACAGGAAACGCCTATTGAAATTCTTCTTTCATTAATGCAGAAGCAAAAATGTGAACAATGACATTTGTGAGGGGAATTTTGACACCAAAATAATCTGTTCCTTTTCTGACAAAGGTAGGTCTTCCACGCTGAATAAAACATAACTGTTTTAAAATTATACCTGGATCCAAAAAAGGGTAAATGTCTGAAAACTTGAAGTTTAATCAAAAGCGCCGCGTGCTGGGGAGCATAAAACGGATTTTCCGGATTCCTTCTTAGTGTTTTAGGGTGTAAAAACGCAGTCAGTACAGCTGCTGTTCCTACTAACTACATTTGATATCTCAGCAAAACTTCTCCCCTCAGAATTCCTATTTAAGATGAGAATTTCTGAGAAGATTTAGTATAGATCATTTTTTGCCCTGTAGACCCTGGGTATATGCATTGGCTTTTTCCATAAGACTTCCATAACGTCATTTCGACTATGCGTTCATGCCTGAAGATTGTGATCGGTATCAAGTATAAAAATGCCTTTTTAATCGCACTGAAGGGCATGTAGTGGCTAAGACCACAGGTTTCAGAGATTGAGAGTGGTGCGTTCACATCACACACTTCTGTCCCTTAATGCCAGGGCACTTCAGGAAATGATTTCACCTCACCATGGCGAGTGATTTCCTCAATGGTAATAAAGGGACAGTATAACCGACATTCCTTGTTAAATGATTATGAAGTGAAAAGTAGGCAATACATTCAAAGTGTGTCGGAAAAAGCACGGCGCTTGGAATTTCGTTCGTAACAGTCATCCATGACGGGAGCAAGAGCAGTGCTTGTATCCATGGCACCCATTGTGTGAGGTTGTCAAATGCCATGATTCCGAGCCCGGCGCCAAAGATTAAAGGGGAGTGGGGACTGCTGCGTCTCGCTGCACAAGTGCCCAGAGAGCTTCAGGCTGCATGCCACTCTAAGATTCTTTTAAGGAAAAAGAGGTATTTAAACATTTTTCCGAACATTCACCAAAAAGGCGTTTTCTCCAAAAAAGAAGTATAAAGTAAATTAAAAATTGTTTTAGAAGTTTTATTTTGCTAGGACGCTACTCCTATGGCTGGAGATGCTACTTGGGACTCGAAAGAAGGTCACGGAGCAGTGTATTCGTTTTGAGTTTCTTCCGGAGAGATACCAGCTCTCGATGATTACCTACGCACTAAGCAGGCTTAGTCCTAGAATACACTAGCTTCATGCTAGTGTATGTGTTTCCATAAACCACTATTTTACTCTCTCTCTCACTATAGTATTTATAAAAATGAAAGTGTTATTGCTAACGATTTACACTACTTACTGTAGAAAGGAGGATTTTAATTTTTATCAAAGGCTTGAACTGACACCATGTCTCTCTCCATACTCATCATTTTTCTCTTTATCGATTTCTTTTAAATCTTAGGAAAGATTATTTGCAGGAACCAACTACTCTCTATGCCTGCGAAATTAAGAGAGAACGAAAAAACTCGTTTTGATGTATTATTTCTGAATGACAAAGAGGCAAAGGAATCAAATGTTGTAAATTGCGTGACTTTTTTTATGGAAAAGTTGGTTGAGTAAAATATTCTTTGTTTTCCTCGCCCACAGTTCTTTTGACTGCTCAGCGAATTGAACTGTTAATACAAGCTTCAGATTTCCCTAACAATCCATTTCTCGTTCTTTGAAATCCTGCAGTCAGAATAGATCTCGCAATACAGGAAACGCCTATTGAAATTCTTCTTTCATTAATGCAGAAGCAAAAATGTGAACAATGACATTTGTGAGGGGAATTTTGACACCAAAATAATCTGTTCCTTTTCTGACAAAGGTAGGTCTTCCACGCTGAATAAAACATAACTGTTTTAAAATTATACCTGGATCCAAAAAAGGGTAAATGTCTGAAAACTTGAAGTTTAATCAAAAGCGCCGCGTGCTGGGGAGCATAAAACGGATTTTCCGGATTCCTTCTTAGTGTTTTAGGGTGTAAAAACGCAGTCAGTACAGCTGCTGTTCCTACTAACTACATTTGATATCTCAGCAAAACTTCTCCCCTCAGAATTCCTATTTAAGATGAGAATTTCTGAGAAGATTTAGTATAGATCATTTTTTGCCCTGTAGACCCTGGGTATATGCATTGGCTTTTTCCATAAGACTTCCATAACGTCATTTCGACTATGCGTTCATGCCTGAAGATTGTGATCGGTATCAAGTATAAAAATGCCTTTTTAATCGCACTGAAGGGCATGTAGTGGCTAAGACCACAGGTTTCAGAGATTGAGAGTGGTGCGTTCACATCACACACTTCTGTCCCTTAATGCCAGGGCACTTCAGGAAATGATTTCACCTCACCATGGCGAGTGATTTCCTCAATGGTAATAAAGGGACAGTATAACCGACATTCCTTGTTAAATGATTATGAAGTGAAAAGTAGGCAATACATTCAAAGTGTGTCGGAAAAAGCACGGCGCTTGGAATTTCGTTCGTAACAGTCATCCATGACGGGAGCAAGAGCAGTGCTTGTATCCATGGCACCCATTGTGTGAGGTTGTCAAATGCCATGATTCCGAGCCCGGCGCCAAAGATTAAAGGGGAGTGGGGACTGCTGCGTCTCGCTGCACAAGTGCCCAGAGAGCTTCAGGCTGCATGCCACTCTAAGATTCTTTTAAGGAAAAAGAGGTATTTAAACATTTTTCCGAACATTCACCAAAAAGGCGTTTTCTCCAAAAAAGAAGTATAAAGTAAATTAAAAATTGTTTTAGAAGTTTTATTTTGCTAGGACGCTACTCCTATGGCTGGAGATGCTACTTGGGACTCGAAAGAAGGTCACGGAGCAGTGTATTCGTTTTGAGTTTCTTCCGGAGAGATACCAGCTCTCGATGATTACCTACGCACTAAGCAGGCTTAGTCCTAGAATACACTAGCTTCATGCTAGTGTATGTGTTTCCATAAACCACTATTTTACTCTCTCTCTCACTATAGTATTTATAAAAATGAAAGTGTTATTGCTAACGATTTACACTACTTACTGTAGAAAGGAGGATTTTAATTTTTATCAAAGGCTTGAACTGACACCATGTCTCTCTCCATACTCATCATTTTTCTCTTTATCGATTTCTTTTAAATCTTAGGAAAGATTATTTGCAGGAACCAACTACTCTCTATGCCTGCGAAATTAAGAGAGAACGAAAAAACTCGTTTTGATGTATTATTTCTGAATGACAAAGAGGCAAAGGAATCAAATGTTGTAAATTGCGTGACTTTTTTTATGGAAAAGTTGGTTGAGTAAAATATTCTTTGTTTTCCTCGCCCACAGTTCTTTTGACTGCTCAGCGAATTGAACTGTTAATACAAGCTTCAGATTTCCCTAACAATCCATTTCTCGTTCTTTGAAATCCTGCAGTCAGAATAGATCTCGCAATACAGGAAACGCCTATTGAAATTCTTCTTTCATTAATGCAGAAGCAAAAATGTGAACAATGACATTTGTGAGGGGAATTTTGACACCAAAATAATCTGTTCCTTTTCTGACAAAGGTAGGTCTTCCACGCTGAATAAAACATAACTGTTTTAAAATTATACCTGGATCAAAAAAAGGGTAAATGTCTGAAAACTTGAAGTTTAATCAAAAGCGCCGCGTGCTGGGGAGCATAAAACGGATTTTCCGGATTCCTTCTTAGTGTTTTAGGGTGTAAAAACGCAGTCAGTACAGCTGCTGTTCCTACTAACTACATTTGATATCTCAGCAAAACTTCTCCCCTCAGAATTCCTATTTAAGATGAGAATTTCTGAGAAGATTTAGTATAGATCATTTTTTGCCCTGTAGACCCTGGGTATATGCATTGGCTTTTTCCATAAGACTTCCATAACGTCATTTCGACTATGCGTTCATGCCTGAAGATTGTGATCGGTATCAAGTATAAAAATGCCTTTTTAATCGCACTGAAGGGCATGTAGTGGCTAAGACCACAGGTTTCAGAGATTGAGAGTGGTGCGTTCACATCACACACTTCTGTCCCTTAATGCCAGGGCACTTCAGGAAATGATTTCACCTCACCATGGCGAGTGATTTCCTCAATGGTAATAAAGGGACAGTATAACCGACATTCCTTGTTAAATGATTATGAAGTGAAAAGTAGGCAATACATTCAAAGTGTGTCGGAAAAAGCACGGCGCTTGGAATTTCGTTCGTAACAGTCATCCATGACGGGAGCAAGAGCAGTGCTTGTATCCATGGCACCCATTGTGTGAGGTTGTCAAATGCCATGATTCCGAGCCCGGCGCCAAAGATTAAAGGGGAGTGGGGACTGCTGCGTCTCGCTGCACAAGTGCCCAGAGAGCTTCAGGCTGCATGCCACTCTAAGATTCTTTTAAGGAAAAAGAGGTATTTAAACATTTTTCCGAACATTCACCAAAAAGGCGTTTTCTCCAAAAAAGAAGTATAAAGTAAATTAAAAATTGTTTTAGAAGTTTTATTTTGCTAGGACGCTACTCCTATGGCTGGAGATGCTACTTGGGACTCGAAAGAAGGTCACGGAGCAGTGTATTCGTTTTGAGTTTCTTCCGGAGAGATACCAGCTCTCGATGATTACCTACGCACTAAGCAGGCTTAGTCCTAGAATACACTAGCTTCATGCTAGTGTATGTGTTTCCATAAACCACTATTTTACTCTCTCTCTCACTATAGTATTTATAAAAATGAAAGTGTTATTGCTAACGATTTACACTACTTACTGTAGAAAGGAGGATTTTAATTTTTATCAAAGGCTTGAACTGACACCATGTCTCTCTCCATACTCATCATTTTTCTCTTTATCGATTTCTTTTAAATCTTAGGAAAGATTATTTGCAGGAACCAACTACTCTCTATGCCTGCGAAATTAAGAGAGAACGAAAAAACTCGTTTTGATGTATTATTTCTGAATGACAAAGAGGCAAAGGAATCAAATGTTGTAAATTGCGTGACTTTTTTTATGGAAAAGTTGGTTGAGTAAAATATTCTTTGTTTTCCTCGCCCACAGTTCTTTTGACTGCTCAGCGAATTGAACTGTTAATACAAGCTTCAGATTTCCCTAACAATCCATTTCTCGTTCTTTGAAATCCTGCAGTCAGAATAGATCTCGCAATACAGGAAACGCCTATTGAAATTCTTCTTTCATTAATGCAGAAGCAAAAATGTGAACAATGACATTTGTGAGGGGAATTTTGACACCAAAATAATCTGTTCCTTTTCTGACAAAGGTAGGTCTTCCACGCTGAATAAAACATAACTGTTTTAAAATTATACCTGGATCCAAAAAAGGGTAAATGTCTGAAAACTTGAAGTTTAATCAAAAGCGCCGCGTGCTGGGGAGCATAAAACGGATTTTCCGGATTCCTTCTTAGTGTTTTAGGGTGTAAAAACGCAGTCAGTACAGCTGCTGTTCCTACTAACTACATTTGATATCTCAGCAAAAACTTCTCCCCTCAGAATTCCTATTTAAGATGAGAATTTCTGAGAAGATTTAGTATAGATCATTTTTTGCCCTGTAGACCCTGGGTATATGCATTGGCTTTTTCCATAAGACTTCCATAACGTCATTTCGACTATGCGTTCATGCCTGAAGATTGTGATCGGTATCAAGTATAAAAATGCCTTTTTAATCGCACTGAAGGGCATGTAGTGGCTAAGACCACAGGTTTCAGAGATTGAGAGTGGTGCGTTCACATCACACACTTCTGTCCCTTAATGCCAGGGCACTTCAGGAAATGATTTCACCTCACCATGGCGAGTGATTTCCTCAATGGTAATAAAGGGACAGTATAACCGACATTCCTTGTTAAATGATTATGAAGTGAAAAGTAGGCAATACATTCAAAGTGTGTCGGAAAAAGCACGGCGCTTGGAATTTCGTTCGTAACAGTCATCCATGACGGGAGCAAGAGCAGTGCTTGTATCCATGGCACCCATTGTGTGAGGTTGTCAAATGCCATGATTCCGAGCCCGGCGCCAAAGATTAAAGGGGAGTGGGGACTGCTGCGTCTCGCTGCACAAGTGCCCAGAGAGCTTCAGGCTGCATGCCACTCTAAGATTCTTTTAAGGAAAAAGAGGTATTTAAACATTTTTCCGAACATTCACCAAAAAGGCGTTTTCTCCAAAAAAGAAGTATAAAGTAAATTAAAAATTGTTTTAGAAGTTTTATTTTGCTAGGACGCTACTCCTATGGCTGGAGATGCTACTTGGGACTCGAAAGAAGGTCACGGAGCAGTGTATTCGTTTTGAGTTTCTTCCGGAGAGATACCAGCTCTCGATGATTACCTACGCACTAAGCAGGCTTAGTCCTAGAATACACTAGCTTCATGCTAGTGTATGTGTTTCCATAAACCACTATTTTACTCTCTCTCTCACTATAGTATTTATAAAAATGAAAGTGTTATTGCTAACGATTTACACTACTTACTGTAGAAAGGAGGATTTTAATTTTTATCAAAGGCTTGAACTGACACCATGTCTCTCTCCATACTCATCATTTTTCTCTTTATCGATTTCTTTTAAATCTTAGGAAAGATTATTTGCAGGAACCAACTACTCTCTATGCCTGCGAAATTAAGAGAGAACGAAAAAACTCGTTTTGATGTATTATTTCTGAATGACAAAGAGGCAAAGGAATCAAATGTTGTAAATTGCGTGACTTTTTTTATGGAAAAGTTGGTTGAGTAAAATATTCTTTGTTTTCCTCGCCCACAGTTCTTTTGACTGCTCAGCGAATTGAACTGTTAATACAAGCTTCAGATTTCCCTAACAATCCATTTCTCGTTCTTTGAAATCCTGCAGTCAGAATAGATCTCGCAATACAGGAAACGCCTATTGAAATTCTTCTTTCATTAATGCAGAAGCAAAAATGTGAACAATGACATTTGTGAGGGGAATTTTGACACCAAAATAATCTGTTCCTTTTCTGACAAAGGTAGGTCTTCCACGCTGAATAAAACATAACTGTTTTAAAATTATACCTGGATCCAAAAAAGGGTAAATGTCTGAAAACTTGAAGTTTAATCAAAAGCGCCGCGTGCTGGGAGCATAAAACGGATTTTCCGGATTCCTTCTTAGTGTTTTAGGGTGTAAAAAACGCAGTCAGTACAGCTGCTGTTCCTACTAACTACATTTGATATCTCAGCAAAACTTCTCCCCTCAGAATTCCTATTTAAGATGAGAATTTCTGAGAAGATTTAGTATAGATCATTTTTTGCCCTGTAGACCCTGGGTATATGCATTGGCTTTTTCCATAAGACTTCCATAACGTCATTTCGACTATGCGTTCATGCCTGAAGATTGTGATCGGTATCAAGTATAAAAATGCCTTTTTAATCGCACTGAAGGGCATGTAGTGGCTAAGACCACAGGTTTCAGAGATTGAGAGTGGTGCGTTCACATCACACACTTCTGTCCCTTAATGCCAGGGCACTTCAGGAAATGATTTCACCTCACCATGGCGAGTGATTTCCTCAATGGTAATAAAGGGACAGTATAACCGACATTCCTTGTTAAATGATTATGAAGTGAAAAGTAGGCAATACATTCAAAGTGTGTCGGAAAAAGCACGGCGCTTGGAATTTCGTTCGTAACAGTCATCCATGACGGGAGCAAGAGCAGTGCTTGTATCCATGGCACCCATTGTGTGAGGTTGTCAAATGCCATGATTCCGAGCCCGGCGCCAAAGATTAAAGGGGAGTGGGGACTGCTGCGTCTCGCTGCACAAGTGCCCAGAGAGCTTCAGGCTGCATGCCACTCTAAGATTCTTTTAAGGAAAAAGAGGTATTTAAACATTTTTCCGAACATTCACCAAAAAGGCGTTTTCTCCAAAAAAGAAGTATAAAGTAAATTAAAAATTGTTTTAGAAGTTTTATTTTGCTAGGACGCTACTCCTATGGCTGGAGATGCTACTTGGGACTCGAAAGAAGGTCACGGAGCAGTGTATTCGTTTTGAGTTTCTTCCGGAGAGATACCAGCTCTCGATGATTACCTACGCACTAAGCAGGCTTAGTCCTAGAATACACTAGCTTCATGCTAGTGTATGTGTTTCCATAAACCACTATTTTACTCTCTCTCTCACTATAGTATTTATAAAAATGAAAGTGTTATTGCTAACGATTTACACTACTTACTGTAGAAAGGAGGATTTTAATTTTTATCAAAGGCTTGAACTGACACCATGTCTCTCTCCATACTCATCATTTTTCTCTTTATCGATTTCTTTTAAATCTTAGGAAAGATTATTTGCAGGAACCAACTACTCTCTATGCCTGCGAAATTAAGAGAGAACGAAAAAACTCGTTTTGATGTATTATTTCTGAATGACAAAGAGGCAAAGGAATCAAATGTTGTAAATTGCGTGACTTTTTTTATGGAAAAGTTGGTTGAGTAAAATATTCTTTGTTTTCCTCGCCCACAGTTCTTTTGACTGCTCAGCGAATTGAACTGTTAATACAAGCTTCAGATTTC
>NW_026645067.1:0-32946 GCF_030020395.1 Manis pentadactyla
GGGGGGGGGAGGGGGGGGGGTGGGGGGGGGGGGGGGGGGGGGAGAGGGGGGGGGGGGGGGGGGTGGGGGGTGGGGGGGGGGGGGGGGGGGGGGGGGGGGGGGGGGGGGGGGGGGTGGGGGGGGAGGGGGGGAGGGGGGGGGGGGGTGGGGGGGGGGGGGGGGGGGGGGGGGGGGGGGGGGGGGGGGGGGGGGGGGGGGGGGGGGGGGGGGGGGGGGGGGGGGGGGGGGGGGGGGGGGGGGGGGAGGGGGGGGGGGAGGGGGGGGGGGGGGGGGGGGGGGGGGGGGGGGGGGGGGGGGGGGGGGGGGAGGGGAGGGGGGGGGGGGGGGGGGGGGGGGGGGGGGGGGGGGGGGGGGGGGGGGGGGGGGGGGGGGGGCGGGGGGGGGGTGGGGGGTGGGGGGGGGTGGGGGGGGGGGGGGGGGGGGGGGGGGGGGGGGGACCAGCGGGTGCGGGTGTGGGCGCGGGCACGGGCTCGGGAGGCGCTCGAGTGTAGGCCTCCTGCCTGGCCTCGCTCACACGAACGCTCCTCCCTCCCAGGAAGCAGCGAACCGCCGCCGCCGCCCAAGTTCCCTGAAGGCCTCCTCCTGGCGGAAGGGTGCAGCCAGCGAGGCGGCCCTGTGAGAGCGGCCGCTGACAGCTCCCCGCGCCCGGCGCGCCCGCCCCTCGCCACCTCCTGGCTCCGCCCCGCGGCGCCTTCGGCCCCGCCCATGCCCAACGCCCCTGCCCACCGCCCGACCGGCGCGCCTGCAATTGTCGGTTTGTTTTTGCATAAGGTTTTTACACAACATGTCTGTGAGATTCTATCATCTTGTATTGGTGATTCAGTCCTTTCTATTGATGAGTAGTACTTCTTTCTATGAATAAACCACAGTTGTTTAAGAAGCCTGCTTTTAGTTTGGCCTACTATGAATATAGTCTCCGAGAAGGTTTGTGTATAGGTCTTTTTGTAAGCATAAGCACCCATTTTCATTTGAGTAAAAGCCTACAAGTGGAATTGCAGGGCCATAAGGTCAGTATGTTTTTAAGTTTATCCAAACTGCCAGATCTTTTCCCAAAATGGTATACCATTTTACATGCCCACCAGATTGATCAACAGTTGAGGTCTGGCAGTGTCAGTTTTTGTTCTTTTGAATCATTCTAACATAATTGGGATGTCACACTGTTATTTTAATTTGCTTTTCTTTGATGACTACTGTTGCTGAATATTTTTCCATGGACTCTTTGGCCATTTGTATCTCTTCTTTTATGAAACGTCTCCACTTTTCTGCATTCCTTAATTCAATTTATCATTTTTTTAATATTTTGGTATCATTAATCTACAATTACATGGAGGACATTATGTTTACTAGGCTCCCCCCTTCACCAAGATCCCACATACCCCTTCACAGTCACTGTCCATCAGCATAGTAAGATGCTGTAAGATCACTACTTGTCTTCTCTGTGATGTACAGGCCTCTCTGGGACCCCCCTCCCACATTATACGTGCTAATCGCAATGCACGCTTTCTTTCCCTCTCCCCTTATCCGTCCAGTCCCAGCTATCCACACCGGTCTCTTTCCCTTTGGTAAATGTTAGTCCATTCTTGGCTTCTATGAATCTGGTGCTGCTTTGCTCACTCAGTTCCTCTTGCTTCTCCTTCTGAGAGGTTAGTGATATCATTTGATACCTGTCTTTCTGCGCCTGGGTTATTTCACTGTGCATATTACCCTCTAGCTCCATCCATGTTGTTGTAAATGGTAGGATTTCTTGTTTTGTTTTGGCTGAATAAAATTGCACTTTTCATCTTCTGTTGGACACTTAGCTTGGTTATTATAAATAGTGGTGTGTTAAACATAGGGGTGCACATGTCTGTTTTAAACTGGACTGGTGCATTTTATTACTTATTTTTTTATGTATGTATGTATGTATTCATTTATGTTCTTGCTTATTTATTATTTACTCATTTGTCATTAGTCAACAACTACATGAGTAACATTATGTTTAGTAGACACCATCCATCACCAATTTACCAAAGCTTAAGGGACTAGAAAGACTGGTTGTGAAGGGAGGGAGAAGGGTGAACAGGGGGCATTATGATTAGCTCACATAGTGTGTGGGTACCTCGCGTGAAGAAGTCTGTATAGTACAGAGAGTTCAAATAGTAATTCTATAGCATCTTACTATGCTGACGGACAGTGACTGTAATGCGGTATGTTTGGTGGACTTTATCTGGGGCATGTAGTAACCTTAATGTAGCTCCTGTTATTGTGGATTGGCTGTTGTTAATAGTGCTGTGGTAAACACAGGGGTTTGTGTGTCTTTTTTCAGCTGGGCTTCTGCTTTCTTTCTTTATGAATGTGTTCATGTACATATATATTTATTTATTCATGCATTAATTCATTTCTTCTCTATCTATATCTATTAATCTATCTTCCTGTCTATCTTTCTGTCATTAATACACAATTACATGAGTAACATTATGTTTATTAGACACCCCCCATCATGAAGATTCCCCCACATGCCCCTTTGCAGTCACTGTCCATGAGCATAGTAAGACACTGTAGAAACACTACTTGTCTTCTCTGTGTTGTACAGCCCTCCCTGTGACCCCCCCTCCCACATTATACATGCTAATCGTAAAGCACACTTTCTTTCCCTCTCCCTTTACCCCTTCTTTCCCAACTATCCACCCCGGTCTCTTTCCCTTTGGTAACTTGTAGTCCATTCCTGGTTTCTGTGAGACTGCTCATGTTTTCTCCTTCAGTTTTTTCTTTGTTCTGATACTCCCATCACGAGTGAAATCATTATTTATATGGTGTATAATATTCCCTGTTCAAATTGTGATGCAGCTCCCCACGGCTGGGCAGTGCCCGTCATGGGGGTGGAGTTTGCAAGAGCAGCACTGTTGTCTGGAAATTCCATGATGTCACAGTGGTGCCTCTTTCCTAGAGACAGAATGTGTATGCTTAGAGGAGCAGCTGTGATTCTGGTGAGGTGGACACTGACCAACTTGACAGCATCAGGTAAAATTGGAATCCAGACCCAAGGTACTGTGTGTTTCCTTTTATTTTGGTGTCAGTACTAAACAGTTCCATGAGCAGCATTATGGTTGTTAGACTACACCCATTACCAAGAACCCCCACACATAGCCCTTAAGAGTCAATGTCCATCAGCCCAGGAATATGCTGTAGAAGTGCTACTGATCTTTGCTGTGTTATACTCCCTTGACCATACCTGCCGCCTGCCCACATTATGTGTGCTACTCATAATGCCCCATTTTCCCTCTCTTCTCTCCTTTCCAAACCATCCTCCTCAGTCACATTCCCGTTCGTAACCGTGAGTCCCTTCCTGGGTTCGGTGAGGCTACTACTGTCTTGTTCTTTCACTCTCTTTCTTTTTTTTATACTCCATAGGTGAGTGAAATCATTTGACATTTTTTGTTTTCTGCGTGGCTTATTTCACCGAGCATAATACCCTCTAGCTCCATCCATGTTGTTGTAAATGGTAGGATTGGTTTCCTTCCTCTGGCTGAATAATATTCCACTGTTCATCTACTGATGGACACTTACCTTGGCTATTGTGTATAGTGCTGTGATAAACATAGGGGTGCACATGTCTCTTCTAAACTGGTCTGCTGTATTCTATTATTTATTTTTTATGTATGTATTCATGTATGTACTTCCTTACTTATTGTTTATTTATCATTAGTCTACAACTACATGAGTAACATTATGTTTACTTGACCCTCCCCATCACTAATTTATGAAAGTAAGGGACTAGGAAGGCTGGTTGGGAAGGGAGGCCAAAGGGTGTACAGGGGGCATTACGACCAGCTCACGTTATGTGTGGGGAGGTCCCACGGGAAAGTCAGTATTATACAGAGAGTTTAAGTAGTGATTCTGTAGCATCTTGCTAAGCTGATGGACACTGACTGTAATGGAGTATGTTGCGTGGACTTGATCTGGGGAGTGTAGTAACCATCATGTAGCTCATATAATTGTAGATTTTTAAAACTGGGCTGGTGCTTTACTCCTTCCTTCCTTCCTTCCTTCCTTCCTTCCTCCCTCCATCCCTCCTTCCTTCCTTCCTTCCCATGTATGTATTTATTTAGTCATGTATTCATTCATCTGTCTTTCTATCTATGTATCTATCTATTTATCCATCTATCTATCTATCCATCTACTTTTTAGTCTCTCTATCATTCTATCTAACTTTCTTTCTGTCTTCCTTTATATGTATTTATTTATTTATTTATTTATGCATTCATTCATTTATCTGTCTTTCCATCTATCTAACTACCTATCTATCTGTCATTATTATACAATTGCATGAGTAACATTATATTTACTTGACTCCCCCGATCACGAAGATTCCCGGAAGATACCCCATTGCAGTCACTGTCCATGAGCAAAAAAAGATACTGTGGAATCACTAGTTGACTTCTCTGTGTTGTACAGCCCTCCCTGTGACCCCGCTCCCACATTATACGTGCTAATCGTAATGCACGCTTTCTTTCCCTCTCCCATTATCCCTCCATTCTCAACTATCCACCACATTCCCTTGCCCTTTGGTAACTGTCAGTGTCTTCTTGGGTTCTGTGAATCTAGTGCCGTTTTGTTCATGCAGTTTCTCTTGGATTTCCTTTTCCAAAGGTTGTTGAAATCTTTTCATACTTGTCTTTCTCCACTGGGTTTATTTCACTGTGCATAATACCCTCTAGCTCCATCCATGTTGTTGCAAGTGATGGGATTTCTGTTCTTCATAGGGCCTAATCATATTCCACTGCTCATCTTCTGATGGACAGTTAGCTTGGCTATTGTGAATAGTGCTGTGATAGACATAGGGGCGCACATGTCTTTTGAAAACTGGGCTGCTGCATTCTATCATTTATTTATTTATTTACTTGTCATTAATCTCCAATTACATGGGTAACATTATGTTTACTAGACTCCCCCCATCACCAATTTTCCAAAGGTAAGCGTCTAGGAAGGCTGGTTGGGAAGGGAAGCAGAAGGGTGGAAAGGGGGACTTAAGATTAGCTGCCATAATGTGGGAGGGGTTCCACGTGGAAGTCAGTGTAATACAGAGAAGTCAAGTAGTGATTCTATAGAATCGTACTATGCTGACGGATAGTGACTCTAATAGGGTATGCGGTAGGGAGGGAACTTGATGATCTGGGGAGTCTACTAACTCTAATATTGCTCATATAATTGTTGATTAATGAGAGTGAAAAGAAACCCGCGGATTCCTGACTAGATAACGATGAAAGCCAGGAAAAATAAAAAAGGGAGGCGAGGGTTGCAGCAGGGTGAGCTCCCAGCGGGCGTCCCGCCTGTCCCTGCAAGCTGCTGAGCTCTCTCGGTTGGTCCGCAGGGGCTCCCCGGCCTCCCCCATCAGGCACCGCGCCGCGGTGACCCCGGGGTCATTTTGCCAAGGCACCTGCGCGGCGGCCCCGGCGGCGCCCGGTACCCTGAGGCCGCTTGTCTGCTGAGCCGCTTCCGCCAGGGCCCGCCGCCGCCACCGGGGCCCGCCTCCGAGGCGACCTCGAGGAACCTCCGGGCTGGGGACCAGCGGGTGCGGGTGTGGGCGCGGGCACGGGCTCGGGAGGCGCTCGAGTGTAGGCCTCCTGCCTGGCCTCGCTCACACGAACGCTCCTCCCTCCCCAGGAAGCAGCGAACCGCCGCCGCCGCCCAAGTTCCCTGAAGGCCTCCTCCTGGCGGAAGGGTGCAGCCAGCGAGGCGGCCCTGTGAGAGCGGCCGCTGACAGCTCCCCGCGCCCGGCGCGCCCGCCCCTCGCCACCTCCTGGCTCCGCCCCGCGGCGCCTTCGGCCCCGCCCATGCCCAACGCCCCTGCCCACCGCCCGACCGGCGCGCCTGCAATTGTCGGTTTGTTTTTGCATAAGGTTTTTTACACAACATGTCTGTGAGATTCTATCATCTTGTATTGGTGATTCAGTCCTTTCTATTGATGAGTAGTACTTCTTTCTATGAATAAACCACAGTTGTTTTAAGAAGCCTGCTTTTAGTTTGGCCTACTATGAATATAGTCTCTGAGAAGGTTTGTGTATAGGTCTTTTTGTAAGCATAAGCACCCATTTTCATTTGAGTAAAAGCCTACAAGTGGAATTGCAGGGCCATAAGGTCAGTATGTTTTTAAGTTTATCCAAACTGCCAGATCTTTTCCCCAAAATGGTATACCATTTTACATGCCCACCAGATTGATCAACAGTTGAGGTCTGGCAGTGTCAGTTTTTGTTCTTTTGAATCATTCTAACATAATTGGGATGTCACACTGTTATTTTAATTTGCTTTTCTTTGATGACTACTGTTGCTGAATATTTTTCCATGGACTCTTTGGCCATTTGTATCTCTTCTTTTATGAAACGTCTCCACTTTTCTGCATTCCTTAATTCAATTTATCATTTTTTTAATATTTTGGTATCATTAATCTACAATTACATGGAGGACATTATGTTTACTAGGCTCCCCCCTTCACCAAGATCTCCCCACATACCCCTTCACAGTCACTGTCCATCAGCATAGTAAGATGCTGTAAGATCACTACTTGTCTTCTCTGTGATGTACAGGCCTCTCTGGGACCCCCCTCCCACATTATACGTGCTAATCGCAATGCACGCTTTCTTTCCCTCTCCCCTTATCCGTCCAGTCCCAGCTATCCACACCGGTCTCTTTCCCTTTGGTAAATGTTAGTCCATTCTTGGCTTCTATGAATCTGGTGCTGCTTTGCTCACTCAGTTCCTCTTGCTTCTCCTTCTGAGAGGTTAGTGATATCATTTGATACCTGTCTTTCTGCGCCTGGGTTATTTCACTGTGCATATTACCCTCTAGCTCCATCCATGTTGTTGTAAATGGTAGGATTTCTTGTTTTGTTTTGGCTGAATAAAATTGCACTTTTCATCTTCTGTTGGACACTTAGCTTGGTTATTATAAATAGTGGTGTGTTAAACATAGGGGTGCACATGTCTGTTTTAAACTGGACTGGTGCATTTTATTACTTATTTTTTTATGTATGTATGTATGTATTCATTTATGTTCTTGCTTATTTATTATTTACTCATTTGTCATTAGTCAACAACTACATGAGTAACATTATGTTTAGTAGACACCATCCATCACCAATTTACCAAAGCTTAAGGGACTAGAAAGACTGGTTGTGAAGGGAGGGAGAAGGGTGAACAGGGGGCATTATGATTAGCTCACATAGTGTGTGGGTACCTCGCGTGAAGAAGTCTGTATAGTACAGAGAGTTCAAATAGTAATTCTATAGCATCTTACTATGCTGACGGACAGTGACTGTAATGCGGTATGTTTGGTGGACTTTATCTGGGGCATGTAGTAACCTTAATGTAGCTCCTGTTATTGTGGATTGGCTGTTGTTAATAGTGCTGTGGTAAACACAGGGGTTTGTGTGTCTTTTTTCAGCTGGGCTTCTGCTTTCTTTCTTTATGAATGTGTTCATGTACATATATATTTATTTATTCATGCATTAATTCATTTCTTCTCTATCTATATCTATTAATCTATCTTCCTGTCTATCTTTCTGTCATTAATACACAATTACATGAGTAACATTATGTTTATTAGACACCCCCCATCATGAAGATTCCCCCACATGCCCCTTTGCAGTCACTGTCCATGAGCATAGTAAGACACTGTAGAAACACTACTTGTCTTCTCTGTGTTGTACAGCCCTCCCTGTGACCCCCCCTCCCACATTATACATGCTAATCGTAAAGCACACTTTCTTTCCCTCTCCCTTTACCCCTTCTTTCCCAACTATCCACCCCGGTCTCTTTCCCTTTGGTAACTTGTAGTCCATTCCTGGTTTCTGTGAGACTGCTCATGTTTTCTCCTTCAGTTTTTTCTTTGTTCTGATACTCCCATCACGAGTGAAATCATTATTTATATGGTGTATAATATTCCCTGTTCAAATTGTGATGCAGCTCCCCACGGCTGGGCAGTGCCCGTCATGGGGGTGGAGTTTGCAAGAGCAGCACTGTTGTCTGGAAATTCCATGATGTCACAGTGGTGCCTCTTTCCTAGAGACAGAATGTGTATGCTTAGAGGAGCAGCTGTGATTCTGGTGAGGTGGACACTGACCAACTTGACAGCATCAGGTAAAATTGGAATCCAGACCCAAGGTACTGTGTGTTTCCTTTTATTTTGGTGTCAGTACTAAACAGTTCCATGAGCAGCATTATGGTTGTTAGACTACACCCATTACCAAGAACCCCCACACATAGCCCTTAAGAGTCAATGTCCATCAGCCCAGGAATATGCTGTAGAAGTGCTACTGATCTTTGCTGTGTTATACTCCCTTGACCATACCTGCCGCCTGCCCACATTATGTGTGCTACTCGTAATGCCCCATTTTCCCTCTCTTCTCTCCTTTCCAAACCATCCTCCTCAGTCACATTCCCGTTCGTAACCGTGAGTCCCTTCCTGGGTTCGGTGAGGCTACTACTGTCTTGTTCTTTCACTCTCTTTCTTTTTTTTATACTCCATAGGTGAGTGAAATCATTTGACATTTTTTGTTTTCTGCGTGGCTTATTTCACCGAGCATAATACCCTCTAGCTCCATCCATGTTGTTGTAAATGGTAGGATTGGTTTCCTTCCTCTGGCTGAATAATATTCCACTGTTCATCTACTGATGGACACTTACCTTGGCTATTGTGTATAGTGCTGTGATAAACATAGGGGTGCACATGTCTCTTCTAAACTGGTCTGCTGTATTCTATTATTTATTTTTTATGTATGTATTCATGTATGTACTTCCTTACTTATTGTTTATTTATCATTAGTCTACAACTACATGAGTAACATTATGTTTACTTGACCCTCCCCATCACTAATTTATGAAAGTAAGGGACTAGGAAGGCTGGTTGGGAAGGGAGGCCAAAGGGTGTACAGGGGGCATTACGACCAGCTCACGTTATGTGTGGGGAGGTCCCACGGGAAAGTCAGTATTATACAGAGAGTTTAAGTAGTGATTCTGTAGCATCTTGCTAAGCTGATGGACACTGACTGTAATGGAGTATGTTGCGTGGACTTGATCTGGGGAGTGTAGTAACCATCATGTAGCTCATATAATTGTAGATTTTTAAAACTGGGCTGGTGCTTTACTCCTTCCTTCCTTCCTTCCTTCCTTCCTTCCTCCCTCCATCCCTCCTTCCTTCCTTCCTTCCCATGTATGTATTTATTTAGTCATGTATTCATTCATCTGTCTTTCTATCTATGTATCTATCTATTTATCCATCTATCTATCTATCCATCTACTTTTTAGTCTCTCTATCATTCTATCTAACTTTCTTTCTGTCTTCCTTTATATGTATTTATTTATTTATTTATTTATGCATTCATTCATTTATCTGTCTTTCCATCTATCTAACTACCTATCTATCTGTCATTATTATACAATTGCATGAGTAACATTATATTTACTTGACTCCCCCGATCACGAAGATTCCCGGAAGATACCCCATTGCAGTCACTGTCCATGAGCAAAAAAAGATACTGTGGAATCACTAGTTGACTTCTCTGTGTTGTACAGCCCTCCCTGTGACCCCGCTCCCACATTATACGTGCTAATCGTAATGCACGCTTTCTTTCCCTCTCCCATTATCCCTCCATTCTCAACTATCCACCACATTCCCTTGCCCTTTGGTAACTGTCAGTGTCTTCTTGGGTTCTGTGAATCTAGTGCCGTTTTGTTCATGCAGTTTCTCTTGGATTTCCTTTTCCAAAGGTTGTTGAAATCTTTTCATACTTGTCTTTCTCCACTGGGTTTATTTCACTGTGCATAATACCCTCTAGCTCCATCCATGTTGTTGCAAGTGATGGGATTTCTGTTCTTCATAGGGCCTAATCATATTCCACTGCTCATCTTCTGATGGACAGTTAGCTTGGCTATTGTGAATAGTGCTGTGATAGACATAGGGGCGCACATGTCTTTTGAAAACTGGGCTGCTGCATTCTATCATTTATTTATTTATTTACTTGTCATTAATCTCCAATTACATGGGTAACATTATGTTTACTAGACTCCCCCCATCACCAATTTTCCAAAGGTAAGCGTCTAGGAAGGCTGGTTGGGAAGGGAAGCAGAAGGGTGGAAAGGGGGACTTAAGATTAGCTGCCATAATGTGGGAGGGGTTCCACGTGGAAGTCAGTGTAATACAGAGAAGTCAAGTAGTGATTCTATAGAATCGTACTATGCTGACGGATAGTGACTCTAATAGGGTATGCAGTAGGGAGGGAACTTGATGATCTGGGGAGTCTACTAACTCTAATATTGCTCATATAATTGTTGATTAATGAGAGTGAAAAGAAACCCGCGGATTCCTGACTAGATAACGATGAAAGCCAGGAAAAATAAAAAAGGGAGGCGAGGGTTGCAGCAGGGTGAGCTCCCAGCGGGCGTCCCGCCTGTCCCTGCAAGCTGCTGAGCTCTCTCGGTTGGTCCGCAGGGGCTCCCCGGCCTCCCCCATCAGGCACCGCGCCGCGGTGACCCCGGGGTCATTTTGCCAAGGCACCTGCGCGGCGGCCCCGGCGGCGCCCGGTACCCTGAGGCCGCTTGTCTGCTGAGCCGCTTCCGCCAGGGCCCGCCGCCGCCACCGGGGCCCGCCTCCGAGGCGACCTCGAGGAACCTCCGGGCTGGGGACCAGCGGGTGCGGGTGTGGGCGCGGGCACGGGCTCGGGAGGCGCTCGAGTGTAGGCCTCCTGCCTGGCCTCGCTCACACGAACGCTCCTCCCTCCCCAGGAAGCAGCGAACCGCCGCCGCCGCCCAAGTTCCCTGAAGGCCTCCTCCTGGCGGAAGGGTGCAGCCAGCGAGGCGGCCCTGTGAGAGCGGCCGCTGACAGCTCCCCGCGCCCGGCGCGCCCGCCCCTCGCCACCTCCTGGCTCCGCCCCGCGGCGCCTTCGGCCCCGCCCATGCCCAACGCCCCTGCCCACCGCCCGACCGGCGCGCCTGCAATTGTCGGTTTGTTTTTGCATAAGGTTTTTTACACAACATGTCTGTGAGATTCTATCATCTTGTATTGGTGATTCAGTCCTTTCTATTGATGAGTAGTACTTCTTTCTATGAATAAACCACAGTTGTTTTAAGAAGCCTGCTTTTAGTTTGGCCTACTATGAATATAGTCTCTGAGAAGGTTTGTGTATAGGTCTTTTTGTAAGCATAAGCACCCATTTTCATTTGAGTAAAAGCCTACAAGTGGAATTGCAGGGCCATAAGGTCAGTATGTTTTTAAGTTTATCCAAACTGCCAGATCTTTTCCCCAAAATGGTATACCATTTTACATGCCCACCAGATTGATCAACAGTTGAGGTCTGGCAGTGTCAGTTTTTGTTCTTTTGAATCATTCTAACATAATTGGGATGTCACACTGTTATTTTAATTTGCTTTTCTTTGATGACTACTGTTGCTGAATATTTTTCCATGGACTCTTTGGCCATTTGTATCTCTTCTTTTATGAAACGTCTCCACTTTTCTGCATTCCTTAATTCAATTTATCATTTTTTTAATATTTTGGTATCATTAATCTACAATTACATGGAGGACATTATGTTTACTAGGCTCCCCCCTTCACCAAGATCTCCCCACATACCCCTTCACAGTCACTGTCCATCAGCATAGTAAGATGCTGTAAGATCACTACTTGTCTTCTCTGTGATGTACAGGCCTCTCTGGGACCCCCCTCCCACATTATACGTGCTAATCGCAATGCACGCTTTCTTTCCCTCTCCCCTTATCCGTCCAGTCCCAGCTATCCACACCGGTCTCTTTCCCTTTGGTAAATGTTAGTCCATTCTTGGCTTCTATGAATCTGGTGCTGCTTTGCTCACTCAGTTTCTCTTGCTTCTCCTTCTGAGAGGTTAGTGATATCATTTGATACCTGTCTTTCTGCGCCTGGGTTATTTCACTGTGCATATTACCATCTAGCTCCATCCATGTTGTTGTAAATGGTAGGATTTCTTGTTTTGTTTTGGCTGAATAAAATTGCACTTTTCATCTTCTGTTGGACACTTAGCTTGGTTATTATAAATAGTGGTGTGTTAAACATAGGGGTGCACATGTCTGTTTTAAACTGGACTGCTGCATTTTATTATTTATTTTTTTATGTATGTATGTATGTATTCATTTATGTTCTTGCTTATTTATTATTTACTCATTTGTCATTAGTCAACAACTACATGAGTAACATTATGTTTAGTAGACACCATCCATCACCAATTTACCAAAGCTTAAGGGACTAGAAAGACTGGTTGTGAAGCGAGGGAGAAGGGTGAACAGGGGTCATTATGATTAGCCCACATAGTGTGTGGGTACCTCCCGTGCGGAAGTCTGTATAGTACAGAGAGTTCAAATAGTAATTCTATAGCATCTTACTATGCTGACGGACAGTGACTGTAATGTGGTATGTTTGGTGGACTTTATCTGGGGCATGTAGTAACCTTAATGTAGCTCCTGTTATTGTAGATTGGCTGTTGTTAATAGTGCTGTGGTAAACACAGGGGTTTGTGTGTCTTTTTTCAGCTGGGCTTCTGCTTTCTTTCTTTATGTATGTGTTTATGAACATATATATTTATTTATTCATGCATTAATTCATTTCTTGTCTATCTATATCTATTAATCTATCTTCCTGTCTATCTTTCTGTCATTAATACACAATTACATGAGTAACATTATGTTTATTAGACTCCCCCCATCATGAAGATTCCCCCACATGCCCCTTTGCAGTCACTGTCCATGAGCATAGTAAGACACTGTAGAAACACTACTTGTCTTCTCTGTGTTGTACAGCCCTCCCTGTGACACCCCCTCCCACATTATACATGGTAATCGTAAAGCACACTTTCTTTCCCTCTCCATTTATCCCTCCTTTCCCAACTATCCACCCCGGTCTCTTTCCCTTTGGTAACTTGTAGTCCATTCCTGGTTTCTGTGAGACTGCTCATGTTTTCTCTTTCAGTTTTTTCTTTGTTCTGATACTCCCATCACGAGTGAAATCATTATTTATATGGTGAATAATATTCCCTGTTCAAATTGTGATGCAGCTCCCCAAGGCTGCGCAGTGCCCGCCATGGGGGTGGAGTTTGCAAGAGCAGCACTGTTGCCTGGAAGTTCCATGATGTCACAGTGGCGCCTCTTTCCTAGAGGCAGAATGTGTATGCTTAGTGGAGCAGCTGTGATTCTGGTGAGGTGGACACTGACCAACTTGACAGCATCAGGTAAACTTGGAATCCAGACCCAAGGTACTGTGTGTTTCCTTTTATTTTGGTGTCAGTACTAAACAGTTACATGAGCAACATTATGGTTGTTAGACTACCCCCATTACCAAGTCACCCCCCACATAGCCCTTAAGAGTCAATGTCCATCAGCCCAGGAATATGCTGTAGAAGTGCTACTGATCTTTGCTGTGTTATACTCCCTTGACCATACCTGCCGCCTGCCCACATTATGTGTGCTACTCGTAATGCCCCATTTTCCCTCTCTTCTCTCCTTTCCAACCCATCCTCCTCAGTCACATTCCCGTTCGTAACCGTGAGTCCCTTCCTGGGTTCGGTGAGGCTACTACTGTCTTGTTCTTTCACTCTCTTTCTTTTTTTTACACTCCATAGGTGAGTGAAATCATTTGACACTTTTTGTTCTCTGCGTTTCTTATTTCACTGAGCATAATACCCTCTAGCTCCATCCATGTTATTGTAAATGGTAGGATTGGTTTCCTTCCTCTGGCTGAATAATATTCCACTGTTCATCTACTGATGGACACTTACCTTGGCTATTGTGTATAGTGCTGTGATAAACATAGGGGTGCACATGTCTCTTCTAAACTGGTCTGCTGTATTCTATTATTTATTTTTTATGTATATATTCATGTATGTACTTCCTTACTTATTGTTTATTTATCATTAGTCTACAGCTACATGAGTAACATTATGTTTACTTGACCCTCCCCATCACTAATTTATGAAAGTAAGGGACTAGGAAGGCTGTTTGTTAAGGGAGGGAGAAGGGTGTACAGGGGGCATTACGACCAGCTCACATTATGTGTGGGGAGGTCCCACGGGTAAGTCAGTATAGTACAGAGAGTTTAAGTAGTGATTCTGTAGCATCTTGCTAAGCTGATGGACACTGACTGTAATGGAGTATGTTGCGTGGACTTGATCTGGGGAGTGTAGTAACCATCATGTAGCTCATATAATGGTAGATTTTTAAAACTGGGCTGGTGCTTTACTCCTTCCTTCCTTCCTTCCTTCCTTCCTTCCTTCCTTCCTCCCTCCATCCCTCCTTCCTTCCTTCCTTCCTTCCCTCTCATGTATGTATTTATTTAGTCATGTATTCATTCATCTGTCTTTCTATCTATGTATCTATCTATTTACCATCTATCTATCTATCCATCTACTTTTTAGTCTCTCTAGCATTCTATCTAACTTTCTTTCTGTCTTCCTTTATATGTATTTATTTATTTATTTATGCATTCATTCATTTATCTGTCTTTCCATCTATCTAACTACCTATCTATCTGTCATTATTATACAATTGCATGAGTAACATTATATTTACTTGACTCCCCCGATCACGAAGATTCCCAGAAGATACCCCATTGCAGTCACTGTCCATGAGCATAAAAAGATACTGTGGAATCACTAGTTGTCTTCTCTGTGTTGTACAGCCCTCCCTGTGACCCCGCTCCCACATTATACGTGCTAATCGTAATGCACGCTTTCTTTCCCTCTCCCATTATCCCTCCATTCTCAACTATCCACCACATTCCCTTGCCCTTTGGTAACTGTCAGTGTCTTCTTGGGTTCTGTGAATCTAGTGCCGTTTTGTTCATGCAGTTTCTCTTGGATTTCCTTTTCCAAAGGTTGTTGAAATCATTTCATACTTGTCTTTCTCCACTGGGTTTATTTCACTGTGCATAATACCCTCTAGCTCCATCCATGTTGTTGCAAGTGATGGGATTTCTGTTCTTCATAGGGCCTAGTAATATTCCACTGCTCATCTTCTGATGGACAGTTAGCCTGGCTATTGTGAATAGTGCTGTGATAGACATAGGGGCGCACATGTCTTTTGAAAACTGGGCTGCTGCATTCTATCATTTATTTATTTATTTACTTGTCATTAATCTCCAATTACATGGGTAACATTATGTTTACTAGACTCCCCCCATCACCAATTTTCCAAAGGTAAGCGTCTAGGAAGGCTGGTTGGGAAGGGAAGCAGAAGGGTGGAAAGGGGGACTTAAGATTAGCTGCCATAATGTGGGAGGGGTTCCACGTGGAAGTCAGTGTAATACAGAGAAGTCAAGTAGTGATTCTATAGAATCGTACTATGCTGACGGATAGTGACTCTAATAGGGTATGCGGTAGGGAGGGAACTTGATGATCTGGGGAGTCTACTAACTCTAATATTGCTCATATAATTGTTGATTAATGAGAGTGAAAAGAAACCCGCGGATTCCTGACTAGATAACGATGAAAGCCAGGAAAAATAAAAAAGGGAGGCGAGGGTTGCAGCAGGGTGAGCTCCCAGCGGGCGTCCCGCCTGTCCCTGCAAGCTGCTGAGCTCTCTCGGTTGGTCCGCAGGGGCTCCCCGGCCTCCCCCATCAGGCACCGCGCCGCGGTGACCCCGGGGTCATTTTGCCAAGGCACCTGCGCGGCGGCCCCGGCGGCGCCCGGTACCCTGAGGCCGCTTGTCTGCTGAGCCGCTTCCGCCAGGGCCCGCCGCCGCCACCGGGGCCCGCCTCCGAGGCGACCTCGAGGAACCTCCGGGCTGGGGACCAGCGGGTGCGGGTGTGGGCGCGGGCACGGGCTCGGGAGGCGCTCGAGTGTAGGCCTCCTGCCTGGCCTCGCTCACACGAACGCTCCTCCCTCCCCAGGAAGCAGCGAACCGCCGCCGCCGCCCAAGTTCCCTGAAGGCCTCCTCCTGGCGGAAGGGTGCAGCCAGCGAGGCGGCCCTGTGAGAGCGGCCGCTGACAGCTCCCCGCGCCCGGCGCGCCCGCCCCTCGCCACCTCCTGGCTCCGCCCCGCGGCGCCTTCGGCCCCGCCCATGCCCAACGCCCCTGCCCACCGCCCGACCGGCGCGCCTGCAATTGTCGGTTTGTTTTTGCATAAGGTTTTTTACACAACATGTCTGTGAGATTCTATCATCTTGTATTGGTGATTCAGTCCTTTCTATTGATGAGTAGTACTTCTTTCTATGAATAAACCACAGTTGTTTTAAGAAGCCTGCTTTTAGTTTGGCCTACTATGAATATAGTCTCCGAGAAGGTTTGTGTATAGGTCTTTTTGTAAGCATAAGCACCCATTTTCATTTGAGTAAAAGCCTACAAGTGGAATTGCAGGGCCATAAGGTCAGTATGTTTTTAAGTTTATCCAAACTGCCAGATCTTTTCCCCAAAATGGTATACCATTTTACATGCCCACCAGATTGATCAACAGTTGAGGTCTGGCAGTGTCAGTTTTTGTTCTTTTGAATCATTCTAACATAATTGGGATGTCACACTGTTATTTTAATTTGCTTTTCTTTGATGACTACTGTTGCTGAATATTTTTCCATGGACTCTTTGGCCATTTGTATCTCTTCTTTTATGAAACGTCTCCACTTTTCTGCATTCCTTAATTCAATTTATCATTTTTTTAATATTTTGGTATCATTAATCTACAATTACATGGAGGACATTATGTTTACTAGGCTCCCCCCTTCACCAAGATCTCCCCACATACCCCTTCACAGTCACTGTCCATCAGCATAGTAAGATGCTGTAAGATCACTACTTGTCTTCTCTGTGATGTACAGGCCTCTCTGGGACCCCCCTCCCACATTATACGTGCTAATCGCAATGCACGCTTTCTTTCCCTCTCCCCTTATCCGTCCAGTCCCAGCTATCCACACCGGTCTCTTTCCCTTTGGTAAATGTTAGTCCATTCTTGGCTTCTATGAATCTGGTGCTGCTTTGCTCACTCAGTTCCTCTTGCTTCTCCTTCTGAGAGGTTAGTGATATCATTTGATACCTGTCTTTCTGCGCCTGGGTTATTTCACTGTGCATATTACCCTCTAGCTCCATCCATGTTGTTGTAAATGGTAGGATTTCTTGTTTTGTTTTGGCTGAATAAAATTGCACTTTTCATCTTCTGTTGGACACTTAGCTTGGTTATTATAAATAGTGGTGTGTTAAACATAGGGGTGCACATGTCTGTTTTAAACTGGACTGGTGCATTTTATTACTTATTTTTTTATGTATGTATGTATGTATTCATTTATGTTCTTGCTTATTTATTATTTACTCATTTGTCATTAGTCAACAACTACATGAGTAACATTATGTTTAGTAGACACCATCCATCACCAATTTACCAAAGCTTAAGGGACTAGAAAGACTGGTTGTGAAGGGAGGGAGAAGGGTGAACAGGGGGCATTATGATTAGCTCACATAGTGTGTGGGTACCTCGCGTGAAGAAGTCTGTATAGTACAGAGAGTTCAAATAGTAATTCTATAGCATCTTACTATGCTGACGGACAGTGACTGTAATGCGGTATGTTTGGTGGACTTTATCTGGGGCATGTAGTAACCTTAATGTAGCTCCTGTTATTGTGGATTGGCTGTTGTTAATAGTGCTGTGGTAAACACAGGGGTTTGTGTGTCTTTTTTCAGCTGGGCTTCTGCTTTCTTTCTTTATGAATGTGTTCATGTACATATATATTTATTTATTCATGCATTAATTCATTTCTTCTCTATCTATATCTATTAATCTATCTTCCTGTCTATCTTTCTGTCATTAATACACAATTACATGAGTAACATTATGTTTATTAGACACCCCCCATCATGAAGATTCCCCCACATGCCCCTTTGCAGTCACTGTCCATGAGCATAGTAAGACACTGTAGAAACACTACTTGTCTTCTCTGTGTTGTACAGCCCTCCCTGTGACCCCCCCTCCCACATTATACATGCTAATCGTAAAGCACACTTTCTTTCCCTCTCCCTTTACCCCTTCTTTCCCAACTATCCACCCCGGTCTCTTTCCCTTTGGTAACTTGTAGTCCATTCCTGGTTTCTGTGAGACTGCTCATGTTTTCTCCTTCAGTTTTTTCTTTGTTCTGATACTCCCATCACGAGTGAAATCATTATTTATATGGTGTATAATATTCCCTGTTCAAATTGTGATGCAGCTCCCCACGGCTGGGCAGTGCCCGTCATGGGGGTGGAGTTTGCAAGAGCAGCACTGTTGTCTGGAAATTCCATGATGTCACAGTGGTGCCTCTTTCCTAGAGACAGAATGTGTATGCTTAGAGGAGCAGCTGTGATTCTGGTGAGGTGGACACTGACCAACTTGACAGCATCAGGTAAAATTGGAATCCAGACCCAAGGTACTGTGTGTTTCCTTTTATTTTGGTGTCAGTACTAAACAGTTCCATGAGCAGCATTATGGTTGTTAGACTACACCCATTACCAAGAACCCCCACACATAGCCCTTAAGAGTCAATGTCCATCAGCCCAGGAATATGCTGTAGAAGTGCTACTGATCTTTGCTGTGTTATACTCCCTTGACCATACCTGCCGCCTGCCCACATTATGTGTGCTACTCATAATGCCCCATTTTCCCTCTCTTCTCTCCTTTCCAAACCATCCTCCTCAGTCACATTCCCGTTCGTAACCGTGAGTCCCTTCCTGGGTTCGGTGAGGCTACTACTGTCTTGTTCTTTCACTCTCTTTCTTTTTTTTATACTCCATAGGTGAGTGAAATCATTTGACATTTTTTGTTTTCTGCGTGGCTTATTTCACCGAGCATAATACCCTCTAGCTCCATCCATGTTGTTGTAAATGGTAGGATTGGTTTCCTTCCTCTGGCTGAATAATATTCCACTGTTCATCTACTGATGGACACTTACCTTGGCTATTGTGTATAGTGCTGTGATAAACATAGGGGTGCACATGTCTCTTCTAAACTGGTCTGCTGTATTCTATTATTTATTTTTTATGTATGTATTCATGTATGTACTTCCTTACTTATTGTTTATTTATCATTAGTCTACAACTACATGAGTAACATTATGTTTACTTGACCCTCCCCATCACTAATTTATGAAAGTAAGGGACTAGGAAGGCTGGTTGGGAAGGGAGGCCAAAGGGTGTACAGGGGGCATTACGACCAGCTCACGTTATGTGTGGGGAGGTCCCACGGGAAAGTCAGTATTATACAGAGAGTTTAAGTAGTGATTCTGTAGCATCTTGCTAAGCTGATGGACACTGACTGTAATGGAGTATGTTGCGTGGACTTGATCTGGGGAGTGTAGTAACCATCATGTAGCTCATATAATTGTAGATTTTTAAAACTGGGCTGGTGCTTTACTCCTTCCTTCCTTCCTTCCTTCCTTCCTTCCTCCCTCCATCCCTCCTTCCTTCCTTCCTTCCCATGTATGTATTTATTTAGTCATGTATTCATTCATCTGTCTTTCTATCTATGTATCTATCTATTTATCCATCTATCTATCTATCCATCTACTTTTTAGTCTCTCTATCATTCTATCTAACTTTCTTTCTGTCTTCCTTTATATGTATTTATTTATTTATTTATTTATGCATTCATTCATTTATCTGTCTTTCCATCTATCTAACTACCTATCTATCTGTCATTATTATACAATTGCATGAGTAACATTATATTTACTTGACTCCCCCGATCACGAAGATTCCCGGAAGATACCCCATTGCAGTCACTGTCCATGAGCAAAAAAAGATACTGTGGAATCACTAGTTGACTTCTCTGTGTTGTACAGCCCTCCCTGTGACCCCGCTCCCACATTATACGTGCTAATCGTAATGCACGCTTTCTTTCCCTCTCCCATTATCCCTCCATTCTCAACTATCCACCACATTCCCTTGCCCTTTGGTAACTGTCAGTGTCTTCTTGGGTTCTGTGAATCTAGTGCCGTTTTGTTCATGCAGTTTCTCTTGGATTTCCTTTTCCAAAGGTTGTTGAAATCTTTTCATACTTGTCTTTCTCCACTGGGTTTATTTCACTGTGCATAATACCCTCTAGCTCCATCCATGTTGTTGCAAGTGATGGGATTTCTGTTCTTCATAGGGCCTAATCATATTCCACTGCTCATCTTCTGATGGACAGTTAGCTTGGCTATTGTGAATAGTGCTGTGATAGACATAGGGGCGCACATGTCTTTTGAAAACTGGGCTGCTGCATTCTATCATTTATTTATTTATTTACTTGTCATTAATCTCCAATTACATGGGTAACATTATGTTTACTAGACTCCCCCCATCACCAATTTTCCAAAGGTAAGCGTCTAGGAAGGCTGGTTGGGAAGGGAAGCAGAAGGGTGGAAAGGGGGACTTAAGATTAGCTGCCATAATGTGGGAGGGGTTCCACGTGGAAGTCAGTGTAATACAGAGAAGTCAAGTAGTGATTCTATAGAATCGTACTATGCTGACGGATAGTGACTCTAATAGGGTATGCGGTAGGGAGGGAACTTGATGATCTGGGGAGTCTACTAACTCTAATATTGCTCATATAATTGTTGATTAATGAGAGTGAAAAGAAACCCGCGGATTCCTGACTAGATAACGATGAAAGCCAGGAAAAATAAAAAAGGGAGGCGAGGGTTGCAGCAGGGTGAGCTCCCAGCGGGCGTCCCGCCTGTCCCTGCAAGCTGCTGAGCTCTCTCGGTTGGTCCGCAGGGGCTCCCCGGCCTCCCCCATCAGGCACCGCGCCGCGGTGACCCCGGGGTCATTTTGCCAAGGCACCTGCGCGGCGGCCCCGGCGGCGCCCGGTACCCTGAGGCCGCTTGTCTGCTGAGCCGCTTCCGCCAGGGCCCGCCGCCGCCACCGGGGCCCGCCTCCGAGGCGACCTCGAGGAACCTCCGGGCTGGGGACCAGCGGGTGCGGGTGTGGGCGCGGGCACGGGCTCGGGAGGCGCTCGAGTGTAGGCCTCCTGCCTGGCCTCGCTCACACGAACGCTCCTCCCTCCCCAGGAAGCAGCGAACCGCCGCCGCCGCCCAAGTTCCCTGAAGGCCTCCTCCTGGCGGAAGGGTGCAGCCAGCGAGGCGGCCCTGTGAGAGCGGCCGCTGACAGCTCCCCGCGCCCGGCGCGCCCGCCCCTCGCCACCTCCTGGCTCCGCCCCGCGGCGCCTTCGGCCCCGCCCATGCCCAACGCCCCTGCCCACCGCCCGACCGGCGCGCCTGCAATTGTCGGTTTGTTTTTGCATAAGGTTTTTTACACAACATGTCTGTGAGATTCTATCATCTTGTATTGGTGATTCAGTCCTTTCTATTGATGAGTAGTACTTCTTTCTATGAATAAACCACAGTTGTTTTAAGAAGCCTGCTTTTAGTTTGGCCTACTATGAATATAGTCTCTGAGAAGGTTTGTGTATAGGTCTTTTTGTAAGCATAAGCACCCATTTTCATTTGAGTAAAAGCCTACAAGTGGAATTGCAGGGCCATAAGGTCAGTATGTTTTTAAGTTTATCCAAACTGCCAGATCTTTTCCCCAAAATGGTATACCATTTTACATGCCCACCAGATTGATCAACAGTTGAGGTCTGGCAGTGTCAGTTTTTGTTCTTTTGAATCATTCTAACATAATTGGGATGTCACACTGTTATTTTAATTTGCTTTTCTTTGATGACTACTGTTGCTGAATATTTTTCCATGGACTCTTTGGCCATTTGTATCTCTTCTTTTATGAAACGTCTCCACTTTTCTGCATTCCTTAATTCAATTTATCATTTTTTTAATATTTTGGTATCATTAATCTACAATTACATGGAGGACATTATGTTTACTAGGCTCCCCCCTTCACCAAGATCTCCCCACATACCCCTTCACAGTCACTGTCCATCAGCATAGTAAGATGCTGTAAGATCACTACTTGTCTTCTCTGTGATGTACAGGCCTCTCTGGGACCCCCCTCCCACATTATACGTGCTAATCGCAATGCACGCTTTCTTTCCCTCTCCCCTTATCCGTCCAGTCCCAGCTATCCACACCGGTCTCTTTCCCTTTGGTAAATGTTAGTCCATTCTTGGCTTCTATGAATCTGGTGCTGCTTTGCTCACTCAGTTCCTCTTGCTTCTCCTTCTGAGAGGTTAGTGATATCATTTGATACCTGTCTTTCTGCGCCTGGGTTATTTCACTGTGCATATTACCCTCTAGCTCCATCCATGTTGTTGTAAATGGTAGGATTTCTTGTTTTGTTTTGGCTGAATAAAATTGCACTTTTCATCTTCTGTTGGACACTTAGCTTGGTTATTATAAATAGTGGTGTGTTAAACATAGGGGTGCACATGTCTGTTTTAAACTGGACTGGTGCATTTTATTACTTATTTTTTTATGTATGTATGTATGTATTCATTTATGTTCTTGCTTATTTATTATTTACTCATTTGTCATTAGTCAACAACTACATGAGTAACATTATGTTTAGTAGACACCATCCATCACCAATTTACCAAAGCTTAAGGGACTAGAAAGACTGGTTGTGAAGGGAGGGAGAAGGGTGAACAGGGGGCATTATGATTAGCTCACATAGTGTGTGGGTACCTCGCGTGAAGAAGTCTGTATAGTACAGAGAGTTCAAATAGTAATTCTATAGCATCTTACTATGCTGACGGACAGTGACTGTAATGCGGTATGTTTGGTGGACTTTATCTGGGGCATGTAGTAACCTTAATGTAGCTCCTGTTATTGTGGATTGGCTGTTGTTAATAGTGCTGTGGTAAACACAGGGGTTTGTGTGTCTTTTTTCAGCTGGGCTTCTGCTTTCTTTCTTTATGAATGTGTTCATGTACATATATATTTATTTATTCATGCATTAATTCATTTCTTCTCTATCTATATCTATTAATCTATCTTCCTGTCTATCTTTCTGTCATTAATACACAATTACATGAGTAACATTATGTTTATTAGACACCCCCCATCATGAAGATTCCCCCACATGCCCCTTTGCAGTCACTGTCCATGAGCATAGTAAGACACTGTAGAAACACTACTTGTCTTCTCTGTGTTGTACAGCCCTCCCTGTGACCCCCCCTCCCACATTATACATGCTAATCGTAAAGCACACTTTCTTTCCCTCTCCCTTTACCCCTTCTTTCCCAACTATCCACCCCGGTCTCTTTCCCTTTGGTAACTTGTAGTCCATTCCTGGTTTCTGTGAGACTGCTCATGTTTTCTCCTTCAGTTTTTTCTTTGTTCTGATACTCCCATCACGAGTGAAATCATTATTTATATGGTGTATAATATTCCCTGTTCAAATTGTGATGCAGCTCCCCACGGCTGGGCAGTGCCCGTCATGGGGGTGGAGTTTGCAAGAGCAGCACTGTTGTCTGGAAATTCCATGATGTCACAGTGGTGCCTCTTTCCTAGAGACAGAATGTGTATGCTTAGAGGAGCAGCTGTGATTCTGGTGAGGTGGACACTGACCAACTTGACAGCATCAGGTAAAATTGGAATCCAGACCCAAGGTACTGTGTGTTTCCTTTTATTTTGGTGTCAGTACTAAACAGTTCCATGAGCAGCATTATGGTTGTTAGACTACACCCATTACCAAGAACCCCCACACATAGCCCTTAAGAGTCAATGTCCATCAGCCCAGGAATATGCTGTAGAAGTGCTACTGATCTTTGCTGTGTTATACTCCCTTGACCATACCTGCCGCCTGCCCACATTATGTGTGCTACTCGTAATGCCCCATTTTCCCTCTCTTCTCTCCTTTCCAAACCATCCTCCTCAGTCACATTCCCGTTCGTAACCGTGAGTCCCTTCCTGGGTTCGGTGAGGCTACTACTGTCTTGTTCTTTCACTCTCTTTCTTTTTTTTATACTCCATAGGTGAGTGAAATCATTTGACATTTTTTGTTTTCTGCGTGGCTTATTTCACCGAGCATAATACCCTCTAGCTCCATCCATGTTGTTGTAAATGGTAGGATTGGTTTCCTTCCTCTGGCTGAATAATATTCCACTGTTCATCTACTGATGGACACTTACCTTGGCTATTGTGTATAGTGCTGTGATAAACATAGGGGTGCACATGTCTCTTCTAAACTGGTCTGCTGTATTCTATTATTTATTTTTTATGTATGTATTCATGTATGTACTTCCTTACTTATTGTTTATTTATCATTAGTCTACAACTACATGAGTAACATTATGTTTACTTGACCCTCCCCATCACTAATTTATGAAAGTAAGGGACTAGGAAGGCTGGTTGGGAAGGGAGGCCAAAGGGTGTACAGGGGGCATTACGACCAGCTCACGTTATGTGTGGGGAGGTCCCACGGGAAAGTCAGTATTATACAGAGAGTTTAAGTAGTGATTCTGTAGCATCTTGCTAAGCTGATGGACACTGACTGTAATGGAGTATGTTGCGTGGACTTGATCTGGGGAGTGTAGTAACCATCATGTAGCTCATATAATTGTAGATTTTTAAAACTGGGCTGGTGCTTTACTCCTTCCTTCCTTCCTTCCTTCCTTCCTTCCTCCCTCCATCCCTCCTTCCTTCCTTCCTTCCCATGTATGTATTTATTTAGTCATGTATTCATTCATCTGTCTTTCTATCTATGTATCTATCTATTTATCCATCTATCTATCTATCCATCTACTTTTTAGTCTCTCTATCATTCTATCTAACTTTCTTTCTGTCTTCCTTTATATGTATTTATTTATTTATTTATTTATGCATTCATTCATTTATCTGTCTTTCCATCTATCTAACTACCTATCTATCTGTCATTATTATACAATTGCATGAGTAACATTATATTTACTTGACTCCCCCGATCACGAAGATTCCCGGAAGATACCCCATTGCAGTCACTGTCCATGAGCAAAAAAAGATACTGTGGAATCACTAGTTGACTTCTCTGTGTTGTACAGCCCTCCCTGTGACCCCGCTCCCACATTATACGTGCTAATCGTAATGCACGCTTTCTTTCCCTCTCCCATTATCCCTCCATTCTCAACTATCCACCACATTCCCTTGCCCTTTGGTAACTGTCAGTGTCTTCTTGGGTTCTGTGAATCTAGTGCCGTTTTGTTCATGCAGTTTCTCTTGGATTTCCTTTTCCAAAGGTTGTTGAAATCTTTTCATACTTGTCTTTCTCCACTGGGTTTATTTCACTGTGCATAATACCCTCTAGCTCCATCCATGTTGTTGCAAGTGATGGGATTTCTGTTCTTCATAGGGCCTAATCATATTCCACTGCTCATCTTCTGATGGACAGTTAGCTTGGCTATTGTGAATAGTGCTGTGATAGACATAGGGGCGCACATGTCTTTTGAAAACTGGGCTGCTGCATTCTATCATTTATTTATTTATTTACTTGTCATTAATCTCCAATTACATGGGTAACATTATGTTTACTAGACTCCCCCCATCACCAATTTTCCAAAGGTAAGCGTCTAGGAAGGCTGGTTGGGAAGGGAAGCAGAAGGGTGGAAAGGGGGACTTAAGATTAGCTGCCATAATGTGGGAGGGGTTCCACGTGGAAGTCAGTGTAATACAGAGAAGTCAAGTAGTGATTCTATAGAATCGTACTATGCTGACGGATAGTGACTCTAATAGGGTATGCAGTAGGGAGGGAACTTGATGATCTGGGGAGTCTACTAACTCTAATATTGCTCATATAATTGTTGATTAATGAGAGTGAAAAGAAACCCGCGGATTCCTGACTAGATAACGATGAAAGCCAGGAAAAATAAAAAAGGGAGGCGAGGGTTGCAGCAGGGTGAGCTCCCAGCGGGCGTCCCGCCTGTCCCTGCAAGCTGCTGAGCTCTCTCGGTTGGTCCGCAGGGGCTCCCCGGCCTCCCCCATCAGGCACCGCGCCGCGGTGACCCCGGGGTCATTTTGCCAAGGCACCTGCGCGGCGGCCCCGGCGGCGCCCGGTACCCTGAGGCCGCTTGTCTGCTGAGCCGCTTCCGCCAGGGCCCGCCGCCGCCACCGGGGCCCGCCTCCGAGGCGACCTCGAGGAACCTCCGGGCTGGGGACCAGCGGGTGCGGGTGTGGGCGCGGGCACGGGCTCGGGAGGCGCTCGAGTGTAGGCCTCCTGCCTGGCCTCGCTCACACGAACGCTCCTCCCTCCCCAGGAAGCAGCGAACCGCCGCCGCCGCCCAAGTTCCCTGAAGGCCTCCTCCTGGCGGAAGGGTGCAGCCAGCGAGGCGGCCCTGTGAGAGCGGCCGCTGACAGCTCCCCGCGCCCGGCGCGCCCGCCCCCTCGCCACCTCCTGGCTCCGCCCCGCGGCGCCTTCGGCCCCGCCCCATGCCCAACGCCCCTGCCCACCGCCCGACCGGCGCGCCTGCAATTGTCGGTTTGTTTTTGCATAAGGTTTTTTACACAACATGTCTGTGAGATTCTATCATCTTGTATTGGTGATTCAGTCCTTTCTATTGATGAGTAGTACTTCTTTCTATGAATAAACCACAGTTGTTTTAAGAAGCCTGCTTTTAGTTTGGCCTACTATGAATATAGTCTCTGAGAAGGTTTGTGTATAGGTCTTTTTGTAAGCATAAGCACCCATTTTCATTTGAGTAAAAGCCTACAAGTGGAATTGCAGGGCCATAAGGTCAGTATGTTTTAAGTTTATCCAAACTGCCAGATCTTTTCCCCAAAATGGTATACCATTTTACATGCCCACCAGATTGATCAACAGTTGAGGTCTGGCAGTGTCAGTTTTTGTTCTTTTGAATCATTCTAACATAATTGGGATGTCACACTGTTATTTTAATTTGCTTTTCTTTGATGACTACTGTTGCTGAATATTTTTCCATGGACTCTTTGGCCATTTGTATCTCTTCTTTTATGAAACGTCTCCACTTTCTGCATTCCTTAATTCAATTTATCATTTTTTTAATATTTTGGTATCATTAATCTACAATTACATGGAGGACATTATGTTTACTAGGCTCCCCCCTTTCACCAAGATCTCCCCACATACCCCTTTCACAGTCACTGTCCATCAGCATAGTAAGATGCTGTAAGATCACTACTTGTCTTCTCTGTGATGTACAGGCCTCTCTGGGACCCCCCTCCCACATTATACGTGCTAATCGCAATGCACGCTTTCTTTCCCTCTCCCCTTATCCGTCCAGTCCCAGCTATCCACACCGGTCTCTTTCCCTTTGGTAAATGTTAGTCCATTCTTGGCTTCTATGAATCTGGTGCTGCTTTGCTCACTCAGTTTCTCTTGCTTCTCCTTCTGAGAGGTTAGTGATATCATTTGATACCTGTCTTTCTGCGCCTGGGTTATTTCACTGTGCATATTACCATCTAGCTCCATCCATGTTGTGTAATGAAATGTAGGATTTCTTGTTTTGTTTTGGCTGAATAAAATTGCACTTTTCATCTTCTGTTGGACACTTAGCTTGGTTATTATAAATAGTGGTGTGTTAAACATAGGGGTGCACATGTCTGTTTTAAACTGGACTGCTGCATTTTATTATTTATTTTTTTATGTATGTATGTATGTATTCATTTATGTTCTTGCTTATTTATTATTTACTCATTTGTCATTAGTCAACAACTACATGAGTAACATTATGTTTAGTAGACACCATCCATCACCAATTTACCAAAGCTTAAGGGACTAGAAAGACTGGTTGTGAAGCGAGGGAGAAGGGTGAACAGGGGTCATTATGATTAGCCCACATAGTGTGTGGGTACTCCCCGTGCGGAAGTCTGTATAGTACAGAGAGTTCAAATAGTAATTCTATAGCATCTTACTATGCTGACGGACAGTGACTGTAATGTGGTATGTTTGGTGGACTTTATCTGGGGCATGTAGTAACCTTAGCTCTGTATTGTAGATTGGTCTGTTGTTAATAGTGCTGTGGTAAACACAGGGGTTTGGTGTCTTTTTTCAGCTGGGCTTCTGCTTTCTTTCTTTATGTATGTGTTTATGACACATATATTATTTATTTATTATGCATAATTCATTTTTGTCTATCTATATCTTTAATCTATCTGTCTGTCCTAGCTACTTCTGTCATTAATTACATGAGTAACATATGTTTATTAGACTCCCCCATCATGAAGATTCCCCCACTATGCCCCTTTGCAGTCACTGTCCATGAGCATAGTAAGACACTGTAGAAACACTACTTGTCATCTCTGTGTTGTACAGCCCTCCCTGTGACACCCCCCTCCCACATTATACATGGAATGTAAGCACACTTTCTTTACCTCTCATTTATCTTTCCATTATCTCCTCAACTATCACCCGGTCTCTTTCCCTTTGGTAACTTGTAGTCCATTCTGGTTTCTGTGAGACTGCTCATGTTTCTTCTTTCAGGTTTTTTCTTTGTTCTGAGTACTCCCATCACGAGTGAAATCATTATTTATATGGTGAATAATATTCCTGTTCAAATTGTGTGCAGTGTGTAGTGCAGCGCATGGCCCGCCTATGGGGGTGGAGTTTGCAAGAGCAGCACTGTTGCCTGGAAGTTCCATGTTGTCTAAGTGGAGAATATATACTAGAGGAGAATGTGTATGCTTAGTGGAGCAGCTGTGATTCTGGTGAGGTGGACACTGACCAACTTGACAGCATCAGGTAGAAATCTAGATTGCAGGGGGGGTCAGGTGTGTGTTTCCTTTTATTTTGGTGTCAGTACTAAACAGTTACATGAGCAACATTATGGTTTGTAGACTACCCCATTACCAAGTCACCCCCCCATAGCACCTTAAGAGTCAATGTCCATCAGCCCAGGAATATGCTGTAGAAGGGCTACTGATCTTTGCTGTGGTTATACTCCACTTGACCATACCTACCTGCCGCCTGCCCACATTATGTGTGCTACTACCTAATGCCCCATTTTCCCTCTCTTCTCTCACTTTCCAACCCATCCTCCTCAGTCACTTCCCGTTCGAACCGTGAGTCCCTTCCTGGGTTCGGTGAGGACTACTACTGTCTTGTTCTTTCACTCTCTTCTTTTTTTACACTCCATAGGTGAGTGAAATCATTTGACTTTTTGTTCTCTGCGTTTCTTATTTCACTGAGCATAATACCCTCTAGCTCCCATCCATGTTATTGTAAATGGTAGGATTGGTTTCCTTCCTCTGGCTGAATAATATTCCACTGTTCATCTACTGATGGACACTTACCTTGGCTATTGTGTATAGTGCTGTGATAAACATAGGGTGCACATGTCTCTTCTAAACTGGTCTGCTGTATTCTATTTTATTTTTATGTATATATTCATGTATGTACTTCCTTACTTATTGTTTATTTATCATTAGTCTACAGCTACATGAGTAACATTATGTTTACTTGACCCTCCCATCACTAATTTATGAAAGTAAGGGACTAGGGAAGGCTGTTTGTTAAGGGAGGGAGAAGGGTGTACAGGGGGCATTACGACCAGCTCACATTATGTGTGGGAGGTCCACGGGTAGGATGTGCAGTATAGTACAGAGAGTTTAAGTAGTGATTCTGTAGCATCTTGCTAAGCTGATGGACACTGACTGTAATGGAGTATGTTGCGTGGACTTGATCTGGGGAGTGTAGTAACCATCATGTAGCTCATATAATGGTAGATTTTTAAAACTGGGCTGGTGCTTTACTCCTTCCTCCTCTTCCTTCCTTCCTTCCTTCCTTCCTTCCTCCCTCCATCCTCCTCCTTCCTTCCTTCCTTCCTTCCCTCTCATGTATGTATTTATTTAGTCATGTATTCATTCATCTGTCTTTCTATCTATGATCTATCTATTTACATCTATCTATCTATCCATCTACTTTTAGTCTCTCTAGCATTCTATCTACTTTCTTTCTGTCTTCCTTATATGTATTTATTTATTTATGCATTCATTCATTTATCTGTCTTTCCATCTATAACTACCTATCTATCTGTCATTATTATCAATTGCAATGAGTAACATTATATTTACTTGACGTCCCCCGATCACGAAGATTCCCAAGAAGTACCCCATTGCAGTCACTGTCCATGAGCATAAAAGATACTGTGGAATCACTAGTTGTCTTCTCTGTGTTGTACAGCCCTCCCTGTGACCCCGCTCCCACATTATACGTGCTAATCGTAATGCACGCTTTCTTTCCCTCTCCCATTATCCCTCCATTCTCAACTATCCACCACATTCCTTGCCCTTTGGTAACTGTCAGTGTCTTCTTGGGTTCTGTGAATCTAGTGCCGTTTTGTTCATGCAGTTTCTCATTTCCTTTTCCAAAGGTTGTTGAAATCATTTCATACTTGTCTTTCTCCACTGGGTTTATTTCACTGTGCATAATACCCTCTAGCTCATCGCCCTGTTGTTGCAAGTGATGGGATTCTGTTCTTCATAGGGCCTAGTAATATTCCACGTGCTGCTATTCTGATGGATAGGGTAGCCTGCTTTTGAAGAGTGCTGGATGTGACATAGGGCTGCTCATGTCTTTTGATATTAACTTGTCACTGGCATTATATCCAATTAATGGGTAACATTATGTTTACTAGACTCCACTGCATCAATATTTCAAGGGTCAGCGTCTAGGAAGGCTGGTTGGGAAGGGATGCAGAAGGGTGGGAAAGGGGGGACTTAAGATTAGCTGCCATAATGTGGAGGGGTTCCACGTGGAAGTCAGTGTAATACAGAGAAGTCAAGTAGTGATTCTATAGAATCGTACTATGCTGACGGATAGTGACTCTAATAGGGTATGCGGTAGGGAGGGAACTTGATGATCTGGGGAGTCTACTACTCTAATATTGCTCATATAATTGTTGATTAATGAGAGTGAAAAGAAACCCGCGGATTCCTGACTAGATAACGATGAAAGCCAGGAAAAATAAAAAAGGGAGGCGAGGGTTGCAGCAGGGTGAGCTCCCAGCGGGCGTCCCGCCTGTCCCTGCAAGCTGCTGAGCTCTCTCGGTTGGTCCGCAGGGGCTCCCCGGCCTCCCCCATCAGGCACCGCGCCGCGGTGACCCCGGGGTCATTTTGCCAAGGCACCTGCGCGGCGGCCCCGGCGGCGCCCGGTACCCTGAGGCCGCTTGTCTGCTGAGCCGCTTCCGCCAGGGCCCGCCGCCGCCACCGGGGCCCGCCTCCGAGGCGACCTCGAGGAACCTCCGGGCTGGGGACCAGCGGGTGCGGGTGTGGGCGCGGGCACGGGCTCGGGAGGCGCTCGAGTGTAGGCCTCCTGCCTGGCCTCGCTCACCACGAACGCTCCTCCCTCCCCAGGAAGCAGCGAACCGCCGCCGCCGCCCAAGTTCCCTGAAGGCCTCCTCCTGGCGGAAGGGTGCAGCCAGCGAGGCGGCCCTGTGAGAGCGGCCGCTGACAGCTCCCCGCGCCCGGCGCGCCCGCCCCCTCGCCACCTCCTGGCTCCGCCCCGCGGCGCCTTCGGCCCCGCCCCATGCCCAACGCCCCTGCCCACCGCCCGACCGGCGCGCCTGCAATTGTCGGTTTGTTTTTGCATAAGGTTTTTTACACAACATGTCTGTGAGATTCTATCATCTTGTATTGGTGATTCAGTCCTTTCTATTGATGAGTAGTACTTCTTTCTATGAATAAACCACAGTTGTTTTAAGAAGCCTGCTTTTAGTTTGGCCTACTATGAATATAGTCTCCGAGAAGGTTTGTGTATAGGTCTTTTTGTAAGCATAAGCACCCATTTTCATTTGAGTAAAAGCCTACAAGTGGAATTGCAGGGCCATAAGGTCAGTATGTTTTTAAGTTTATCCAAACTGCCAGATCTTTTCCCCAAAATGGTATACCATTTTACATGCCCACCAGATTGATCAACAGTTGAGGTCTGGCAGTGTCAAGTTTTTGTTCTTTTGAATCATTCTAACATAATTGGGATGTCACACTGTTATTTTAATTTGCTTTTCTTTGATGACTACTGTTGCTGAATATTTTTCCATGGACTCTTTGGCCATTTGTATCTCTTCTTTTATGAAACGTCTCCACTTTTCTGCATTCCTTAATTCAATTTATCATTTTTTTAATATTTTGGTATCATTAATCTACAATTACATGGAGGACATTATGTTTACTAGGCTCCCCCCTTCACCAAGATCTCCCCACATACCCCTTCACAGGTCACTGTCCATCAGCATAGTAAGATGCTGTAAGATCACTACTTGTCTTCTCTGTGATGTACAGGCCTCTCTGGGACCCCCCTCCCACATTATACGTGCTAATCGCAATGCACGCTTTCTTTCCCTCTCCCTTATCCGTCCAGTCCCAGCTATCCACACCGGTCTCTTTCCCTTTGGTAAATGTTAGTCCATTCTTGGCTTCTATGAATCTGGTGCTGCTTTGCTCACTCAGTTCCTCTTGCTTCTCCTTCTGAGAGGTTAGTGATATCATTTGATACCTGTCTTTCTGCGCCTGGGTTATTTCACTGTGCATATTACCCTCTAGCTCCATCCATGTTGTTGTAAATGGTAGGATTTCTTGTTTTGTTTTGGCTGAATAAAATTGCACTTTTCATCTTCTGTTGGACACTTAGCTTGGTTATTATAAATAGTGGTGTGTAAACATAGGGGTGCACATGTCTGTTTTAAACTGGGACTGGTGCATTTTATTACTTATTTTTTTATGTATGTATGTATGTATTCATTTATGTTCTTGCTTATTTATTATTTACTCATTTGTCATTAGTCAACAACTACATGAGTAACATTATGTTTAGTAGACACCATCCATCACCAATTTACCAAAGCTTAAGGGGACTAGAAAGACTGGTTGTGAAGGGAGGGAGAAGGGTGAACAGGGGGCATTATGATTAGCTCACATAGTGTGTGTGGTACCTCGCGTGAAGAAGTCTGTATAGTACAGAGAGTTCAAATAGTAATTCTATAGCATCTTACTATGCTGACGGACAGTGACTGTAATGCGGTATGTTTGGTGGACTTTATCTGGGGCATGTAGTAACCTTAATGTAGCTCCTGTTATTGTGGATTGGCTGTTGTTAATAGTGCTGTGGTAAACACAGGGGTTT
>NW_026645068.1:0-32763 GCF_030020395.1 Manis pentadactyla
TACACGGAACGCTCTTAGAAAGTATTATATTTTTAATGCCAAAAACAAAAATGCAAACAATGACTTTGTCAGGCCAATTCTGGAAAGCAAAATAATCTTTTCCTTTTTTGACAAACGAACATTTTCCTATACGAATAAATCTTAACTCTGTCAAAATTATACCTGTTAAAAAAAAAGCTTAATTGACTGAATCCGTGAAATTTAATCAAAAGCGACCCATGCAGGGGAGCATAAAACGGTTTTGCCCGATTCCTTCTTAGTGTTTTAGGGTGTAAAAACGCAGTTTGTACAACTGCTGTTCCTTCTGAATGCATTTGACATCTTAGCAAAAGTTCTCTTCTCAGAATTCATATTTAAGATGGGAAATACGGAAAATATTTAGTATGGAAAATTTTTTTTGACATGTGGACTCTGGGGACATGCAATGGCTTTTTCCATAACCCTGCATAACGTCATCTTGACTCGGCTTTCTGGCCGGAATAGTGTGAACAGTACCAAGTGTAAAAGTTTCTTTTAAGTCAGAGTAAAGTACATGAAGGGGCTAAGACCACAGCTTTCAGCGAAAGACAGTACTGGGTTCACATCACACGCTTCCGTTCCTTAAAGCCAGGGCACCTCGGGAAACGAATTAAGCTCACTGGGTGTGTGACTCCCTCACTGGGAATATAGGGAGAGTAAAACCCTCCTTCCTCGGTGTAAAGATTGTGAGGATTGAAGTAAACATTACATACAAAATGCCTCGTAAAGAGCACGGCGCTTGCATTGTCGGGAGTAACTGTCATCCGAGATGCGAGCAAGAGCACAGCTTGTATCCATGGCAACGACTGTGGGAGGCGGTCTTTCGCCATGATTCCGAGCCTGGCGCCTCAGCATAAAGGGCAGTCGCGACCTGCTGCCTCTCGCTACAGAAGTGATCAGAGAGGTACAGGCTGCATTCTTCTTTAAGATTCTTTTAAGGAAAAAGAGGTATTTATCATTTTCTTAACCTTCACACGAAGGCATTCTCTCCCTAAAAAGAAGTGTAAAGTAATTTCAAAAATGGTTCTTAGAAGGTTTATTTTGCTCGGATGCTTTCCCTGAGGCTGGGCATACTACTTGGGACTACATATAAGGTCAAGTAGCAGTGTATTCGTTTTGAGTTCTTCCGGACAGATACCAGCTCTCGATTATTTATGCAATAAGCAGGCTTAGTCCTATAATACACTAGCTTTATGCTGCGTAAGTGTTTCCAGAAACCACTTTTTCCCTACTCACACTTTAGTATTTATAGAAATGAATGAGTTACTGCTAACGATTAAAACTAGTAAGTGTAGAAAGGAGGATTATAATGGTATCAAAGGCTTGCTCTGGTCACCATGTCTCTCTTCTTATTCATCATTTTCCCCTTCTTTTACTTTTAAATCGCAAGAAAGATTATTTTCTGAAACCATTTAGTCTGTAAGCCTTAGAAATTAAGAGGAAAATAACAAAATCTTTTTATGCATAACTTCCGAAAGACAAAGTGGTTAGGGATCAAATGATACAAATTGTATTTCCTTTTTCTAAGGAAACCTTTATTGAGGAAAATATTCTTTCTTTTCCTCACCCACAATTGTTTCGACTGTTCAGGGAATTAAACTTTTAATTTAAGTTTCTGATTTCCCTGACAATCCTTTTCTCATTCTATGAAATCCTGGAGTCAGAAGAGATTCCAATACACGGAACGCTCTTAGAAAGTATTATATTTTTAATGCCAAAAACAAAAATGCAAACAATGACTTTGTCAGGCCAATTCTGGAAAGCAAAATAATCTTTTCCTTTTTTGACAAACGAACATTTTCCTATACGAATAAATCTTAACTCTGTCAAAATTATACCTGTTAAAAAAAAAGCTTAATTGACTGAATCCGTGAAATTTAATCAAAAGCGACCCATGCAGGGGAGCATAAAACGGTTTTGCCCGATTCCTTCTTAGTGTTTTAGGGTGTAAAAACGCAGTTTGTACAACTGCTGTTCCTTCTGAATGCATTTGACATCTTAGCAAAAGTTCTCTTCTCAGAATTCATATTTAAGATGGGAAATACGGAAAATATTTAGTATGGAAAATTTTTTTGACATGTGGACTCTGGGGACATGCAATGGCTTTTTCCATAACCCTGCATAACGTCATCTTGACTCGGCTTTCTGGCCGGAATAGTGTGAACAGTACCAAGTGTAAAAGTTTCTTTTAAGTCAGAGTAAAGTACATGAAGGGGCTAAGACCACAGCTTTCAGCGAAAGACAGTACTGGGTTCACATCACACGCTTCCGTTCCTTAAAGCCAGGGCACCTCGGGAAACGAATTAAGCTCACTGGGTGTGTGACTCCCTCACTGGGAATATAGGGAGAGTAAAACCCTCCTTCCTCGGTGTAAAGATTGTGAGGATTGAAGTAAACATTACATACAAAATGCCTCGTAAAGAGCACGGCGCTTGCATTGTCGGGAGTAACTGTCATCCGAGATGCGAGCAAGAGCACAGCTTGTATCCATGGCAACGACTGTGGGAGGCGGTCTTTCGCCATGATTCCGAGCCTGGCGCCTCAGCATAAAGGGCAGTCGCGACTGCTGCCTCTCGCTACAGAAGTGATCAGAGAGGTACAGGCTGCATTCTTCTTTAAGATTCTTTTAAGGAAAAAGAGGTATTTTATCATTTTTCTTAACCTTCACACCGAAGGCATTCTCTCCCTAAAAAGAAGTGTAAAGTAATTTCAAAAATGGTTCTTAGAAGGTTTATTTTGCTCGGATGCTTTCCCTGAGGCTGGGCATACTACTTGGGACTACATATAAGGTCAAGTAGCAGTGTATTCGTTTTGAGTTCTTCCGGACAGATACCAGCTCTCGATTATTTATGCAATAAGCAGGCTTAGTCCTATAATACACTAGCTTTATGCTGGCGTAAGTGTTTCCAGAAACCACTTTTTCCCTACTCACACTTTAGTATTTATAGAAATGAATGAGTTACTGCTAACGATTAAAACTAGTAAGTGTAGAAAGGAGGATTATAATGGTATCAAAGGCTTGCTCTGTCACCATGTCTCTCTTCTTATTCATCATTTTCCCCTTCTTTTACTTTTAAATCGCAAGAAAGATTATTTTCTGAAACCATTTAGTCTGTAAGCCTTAGAAATTAAGAGGAAAATAACAAAATCTTTTTATGCATAACTTCCGAAAGACAAAGTGGTTAGGGATCAAATGATACAAATTGTATTTCCTTTTTCTAAGGAAACCTTTATTGAGGAAAATATTCTTTCTTTTCCTCACCCACAATTGTTTCGACTGTTCAGGGAATTAAACTTTTAATTTAAGTTTCTGATTTCCCTGACAATCCTTTTCTCATTCTATGAAATCCTGGAGTCAGAAGAGATTCCAATACACGGAACGCTCTTAGAAAGTATTATATTTTTAATGCCAAAAACAAAAATGCAAACAATGACTTTGTCAGGCCAATTCTGGAAAGCAAAATAATCTTTTCCTTTTTTGACAAACGAACATTTTCCTATACGAATAAATCTTAACTCTGTCAAAATTATACCTGTTAAAAAAAAAGCTTAATTGACTGAATCCGTGAAATTTAATCAAAAGCGACCCATGCAGGGGAGCATAAAACGGTTTTGCCCGATTCCTTCTTAGTGTTTTAGGGTGTAAAAACGCAGTTTGTACAACTGCTGTTCCTTCTGAATGCATTTGACATCTTAGCAAAAGTTCTCTTCTCAGAATTCATATTTAAGATGGGAAATACGGAAAATATTTAGTATGGAAAATTTTTTTGACATGTGGACTCTGGGGACATGCAATGGCTTTTTCCATAACCCTGCATAACGTCATCTTGACTCGGCTTTCTGGCCGGAATAGTGTGAACAGTACCAAGTGTAAAAGTTTCTTTTAAGTCAGAGTAAAGTACATGAAGGGGCTAAGACCACAGCTTTCAGCGAAAGACAGTACTGGGTTCACATCACACGCTTCCGTTCCTTAAAGCCAGGGCACCTCGGGAAACGAATTAAGCTCACTGGGTGTGTGACTCCCTCACTGGGAATATAGGGAGAGTAAAACCCTCCTTCCTCGGTGTAAAGATTGTGAGGATTGAAGTAAACATTACATACAAAATGCCTCGTAAAGAGCACGGCGCTTGCATTGTCGGGAGTAACTGTCATCCGAGATGCGAGCAAGAGCACAGCTTGTATCCATGGCAACGACTGTGGGAGGCGGTCTTTCGCCATGATTCCGAGCCTGGCGCCTCAGCATAAAGGGCAGTCGCGACTGCTGCCTCTCGCTACAGAAGTGATCAGAGAGGTACAGGCTGCATTCTTCTTTAAGATTCTTTTAAGGAAAAAGAGGTATTTTATCATTTTTCTTAACCTTCACACCGAAGGCATTCTCTCCCTAAAAAGAAGTGTAAAGTAATTTCAAAAATGGTTCTTAGAAGGTTTATTTTGCTCGGATGCTTTCCCTGAGGCTGGGCATACTACTTGGGACTACATATAAGGTCAAGTAGCAGTGTATTCGTTTTGAGTTCTTCCGGACAGATACCAGCTCTCGATTATTTATGCAATAAGCAGGCTTAGTCCTATAATACACTAGCTTTATGCTGGCGTAAGTGTTTCCAGAAACCACTTTTTCCCTACTCACACTTTAGTATTTATAGAAATGAATGAGTTACTGCTAACGATTAAAACTAGTAAGTGTAGAAAGGAGGATTATAATGGTATCAAAGGCTTGCTCTGTCACCATGTCTCTCTTCTTATTCATCATTTTCCCCTTCTTTTACTTTTAAATCGCAAGAAAGATTATTTTCTGAAACCATTTAGTCTGTAAGCCTTAGAAATTAAGAGGAAAATAACAAAATCTTTTTATGCATAACTTCCGAAAGACAAAGTGGTTAGGGATCAAATGATACAAATTGTATTTCCTTTTTCTAAGGAAACCTTTATTGAGGAAAATATTCTTTCTTTTCCTCACCCACAATTGTTTCGACTGTTCAGGGAATTAAACTTTTAATTTAAGTTTCTGATTTCCCTGACAATCCTTTTCTCATTCTATGAAATCCTGGAGTCAGAAGAGATTCCAATACACGGAACGCTCTTAGAAAGTATTATATTTTTAATGCCAAAAACAAAAATGCAAACAATGACTTTGTCAGGCCAATTCTGGAAAGCAAAATAATCTTTTCCTTTTTTGACAAACGAACATTTTCCTATACGAATAAATCTTAACTCTGTCAAAATTATACCTGTTAAAAAAAAAGCTTAATTGACTGAATCCGTGAAATTTAATCAAAAGCGACCCATGCAGGGGAGCATAAAACGGTTTTGCCCGATTCCTTCTTAGTGTTTTAGGGTGTAAAAACGCAGTTTGTACAACTGCTGTTCCTTCTGAATGCATTTGACATCTTAGCAAAAGTTCTCTTCTCAGAATTCATATTTAAGATGGGAAATACGGAAAATATTTAGTATGGAAAATTTTTTTGACATGTGGACTCTGGGGACATGCAATGGCTTTTTCCATAACCCTGCATAACGTCATCTTGACTCGGCTTTCTGGCCGGAATAGTGTGAACAGTACCAAGTGTAAAAGTTTCTTTTAAGTCAGAGTAAAGTACATGAAGGGGCTAAGACCACAGCTTTCAGCGAAAGACAGTACTGGGTTCACATCACACGCTTCCGTTCCTTAAAGCCAGGGCACCTCGGGAAACGAATTAAGCTCACTGGGTGTGTGACTCCCTCACTGGGAATATAGGGAGAGTAAAACCCTCCTTCCTCGGTGTAAAGATTGTGAGGATTGAAGTAAACATTACATACAAAATGCCTCGTAAAGAGCACGGCGCTTGCATTGTCGGGAGTAACTGTCATCCGAGATGCGAGCAAGAGCACAGCTTGTATCCATGGCAACGACTGTGGGAGGCGGTCTTTCGCCATGATTCCGAGCCTGGCGCCTCAGCATAAAGGGCAGTCGCGACTGCTGCCTCTCGCTACAGAAGTGATCAGAGAGGTACAGGCTGCATTCTTCTTTAAGATTCTTTTAAGGAAAAAGAGGTATTTTATCATTTTTCTTAACCTTCACACCGAAGGCATTCTCTCCCTAAAAAGAAGTGTAAAGTAATTTCAAAAATGGTTCTTAGAAGGTTTATTTTGCTCGGATGCTTTCCCTGAGGCTGGGCATACTACTTGGGACTACATATAAGGTCAAGTAGCAGTGTATTCGTTTTGAGTTCTTCCGGACAGATACCAGCTCTCGATTATTTATGCAATAAGCAGGCTTAGTCCTATAATACACTAGCTTTATGCTGGCGTAAGTGTTTCCAGAAACCACTTTTTCCCTACTCACACTTTAGTATTTATAGAAATGAATGAGTTACTGCTAACGATTAAAACTAGTAAGTGTAGAAAGGAGGATTATAATGGTATCAAAGGCTTGCTCTGTCACCATGTCTCTCTTCTTATTCATCATTTTCCCCTTCTTTTACTTTTAAATCGCAAGAAAGATTATTTTCTGAAACCATTTAGTCTGTAAGCCTTAGAAATTAAGAGGAAAATAACAAAATCTTTTTATGCATAACTTCCGAAAGACAAAGTGGTTAGGGATCAAATGATACAAATTGTATTTCCTTTTTCTAAGGAAACCTTTATTGAGGAAAATATTCTTTCTTTTCCTCACCCACAATTGTTTCGACTGTTCAGGGAATTAAACTTTTAATTTAAGTTTCTGATTTCCCTGACAATCCTTTTCTCATTCTATGAAATCCTGGAGTCAGAAGAGATTCCAATACACGGAACGCTCTTAGAAAGTATTATATTTTTAATGCCAAAAACAAAAATGCAAACAATGACTTTGTCAGGCCAATTCTGGAAAGCAAAATAATCTTTTCCTTTTTTGACAAACGAACATTTTCCTATACGAATAAATCTTAACTCTGTCAAAATTATACCTGTTAAAAAAAAAGCTTAATTGACTGAATCCGTGAAATTTAATCAAAAGCGACCCATGCAGGGGAGCATAAAACGGTTTTGCCCGATTCCTTCTTAGTGTTTTAGGGTGTAAAAACGCAGTTTGTACAACTGCTGTTCCTTCTGAATGCATTTGACATCTTAGCAAAAGTTCTCTTCTCAGAATTCATATTTAAGATGGGAAATACGGAAAATATTTAGTATGGAAAATTTTTTTGACATGTGGACTCTGGGGACATGCAATGGCTTTTTCCATAACCCTGCATAACGTCATCTTGACTCGGCTTTCTGGCCGGAATAGTGTGAACAGTACCAAGTGTAAAAGTTTCTTTTAAGTCAGAGTAAAGTACATGAAGGGGCTAAGACCACAGCTTTCAGCGAAAGACAGTACTGGGTTCACATCACACGCTTCCGTTCCTTAAAGCCAGGGCACCTCGGGAAACGAATTAAGCTCACTGGGTGTGTGACTCCCTCACTGGGAATATAGGGAGAGTAAAACCCTCCTTCCTCGGTGTAAAGATTGTGAGGATTGAAGTAAACATTACATACAAAATGCCTCGTAAAGAGCACGGCGCTTGCATTGTCGGGAGTAACTGTCATCCGAGATGCGAGCAAGAGCACAGCTTGTATCCATGGCAACGACTGTGGGAGGCGGTCTTTCGCCATGATTCCGAGCCTGGCGCCTCAGCATAAAGGGCAGTCGCGACTGCTGCCTCTCGCTACAGAAGTGATCAGAGAGGTACAGGCTGCATTCTTCTTTAAGATTCTTTTAAGGAAAAAGAGGTATTTTATCATTTTTCTTAACCTTCACACCGAAGGCATTCTCTCCCTAAAAAGAAGTGTAAAGTAATTTCAAAAATGGTTCTTAGAAGGTTTATTTTGCTCGGATGCTTTCCCTGAGGCTGGGCATACTACTTGGGACTACATATAAGGTCAAGTAGCAGTGTATTCGTTTTGAGTTCTTCCGGACAGATACCAGCTCTCGATTATTTATGCAATAAGCAGGCTTAGTCCTATAATACACTAGCTTTATGCTGGCGTAAGTGTTTCCAGAAACCACTTTTTCCCTACTCACACTTTAGTATTTATAGAAATGAATGAGTTACTGCTAACGATTAAAACTAGTAAGTGTAGAAAGGAGGATTATAATGGTATCAAAGGCTTGCTCTGTCACCATGTCTCTCTTCTTATTCATCATTTTCCCCTTCTTTTACTTTTAAATCGCAAGAAAGATTATTTTCTGAAACCATTTAGTCTGTAAGCCTTAGAAATTAAGAGGAAAATAACAAAATCTTTTTATGCATAACTTCCGAAAGACAAAGTGGTTAGGGATCAAATGATACAAATTGTATTTCCTTTTTCTAAGGAAACCTTTATTGAGGAAAATATTCTTTCTTTTCCTCACCCACAATTGTTTCGACTGTTCAGGGAATTAAACTTTTAATTTAAGTTTCTGATTTCCCTGACAATCCTTTTCTCATTCTATGAAATCCTGGAGTCAGAAGAGATTCCAATACACGGAACGCTCTTAGAAAGTATTATATTTTTAATGCCAAAAACAAAAATGCAAACAATGACTTTGTCAGGCCAATTCTGGAAAGCAAAATAATCTTTTCCTTTTTTGACAAACGAACATTTTCCTATACGAATAAATCTTAACTCTGTCAAAATTATACCTGTTAAAAAAAAAGCTTAATTGACTGAATCCGTGAAATTTAATCAAAAGCGACCCATGCAGGGGAGCATAAAACGGTTTTGCCCGATTCCTTCTTAGTGTTTTAGGGTGTAAAAACGCAGTTTGTACAACTGCTGTTCCTTCTGAATGCATTTGACATCTTAGCAAAAGTTCTCTTCTCAGAATTCATATTTAAGATGGGAAATACGGAAAATATTTAGTATGGAAAATTTTTTTGACATGTGGACTCTGGGGACATGCAATGGCTTTTTCCATAACCCTGCATAACGTCATCTTGACTCGGCTTTCTGGCCGGAATAGTGTGAACAGTACCAAGTGTAAAAGTTTCTTTTAAGTCAGAGTAAAGTACATGAAGGGGCTAAGACCACAGCTTTCAGCGAAAGACAGTACTGGGTTCACATCACACGCTTCCGTTCCTTAAAGCCAGGGCACCTCGGGAAACGAATTAAGCTCACTGGGTGTGTGACTCCCTCACTGGGAATATAGGGAGAGTAAAACCCTCCTTCCTCGGTGTAAAGATTGTGAGGATTGAAGTAAACATTACATACAAAATGCCTCGTAAAGAGCACGGCGCTTGCATTGTCGGGAGTAACTGTCATCCGAGATGCGAGCAAGAGCACAGCTTGTATCCATGGCAACGACTGTGGGAGGCGGTCTTTCGCCATGATTCCGAGCCTGGCGCCTCAGCATAAAGGGCAGTCGCGACTGCTGCCTCTCGCTACAGAAGTGATCAGAGAGGTACAGGCTGCATTCTTCTTTAAGATTCTTTTAAGGAAAAAGAGGTATTTTATCATTTTTCTTAACCTTCACACCGAAGGCATTCTCTCCCTAAAAAGAAGTGTAAAGTAATTTCAAAAATGGTTCTTAGAAGGTTTATTTTGCTCGGATGCTTTCCCTGAGGCTGGGCATACTACTTGGGACTACATATAAGGTCAAGTAGCAGTGTATTCGTTTTGAGTTCTTCCGGACAGATACCAGCTCTCGATTATTTATGCAATAAGCAGGCTTAGTCCTATAATACACTAGCTTTATGCTGGCGTAAGTGTTTCCAGAAACCACTTTTTCCCTACTCACACTTTAGTATTTATAGAAATGAATGAGTTACTGCTAACGATTAAAACTAGTAAGTGTAGAAAGGAGGATTATAATGGTATCAAAGGCTTGCTCTGTCACCATGTCTCTCTTCTTATTCATCATTTTCCCCTTCTTTTACTTTTAAATCGCAAGAAAGATTATTTTCTGAAACCATTTAGTCTGTAAGCCTTAGAAATTAAGAGGAAAATAACAAAATCTTTTTATGCATAACTTCCGAAAGACAAAGTGGTTAGGGATCAAATGATACAAATTGTATTTCCTTTTTCTAAGGAAACCTTTATTGAGGAAAATATTCTTTCTTTTCCTCACCCACAATTGTTTCGACTGTTCAGGGAATTAAACTTTTAATTTAAGTTTCTGATTTCCCTGACAATCCTTTTCTCATTCTATGAAATCCTGGAGTCAGAAGAGATTCCAATACACGGAACGCTCTTAGAAAGTATTATATTTTTAATGCCAAAAACAAAAATGCAAACAATGACTTTGTCAGGCCAATTCTGGAAAGCAAAATAATCTTTTCCTTTTTTGACAAACGAACATTTTCCTATACGAATAAATCTTAACTCTGTCAAAATTATACCTGTTAAAAAAAAAGCTTAATTGACTGAATCCGTGAAATTTAATCAAAAGCGACCCATGCAGGGGAGCATAAAACGGTTTTGCCCGATTCCTTCTTAGTGTTTTAGGGTGTAAAAACGCAGTTTGTACAACTGCTGTTCCTTCTGAATGCATTTGACATCTTAGCAAAAGTTCTCTTCTCAGAATTCATATTTAAGATGGGAAATACGGAAAATATTTAGTATGGAAAATTTTTTTGACATGTGGACTCTGGGGACATGCAATGGCTTTTTCCATAACCCTGCATAACGTCATCTTGACTCGGCTTTCTGGCCGGAATAGTGTGAACAGTACCAAGTGTAAAAGTTTCTTTTAAGTCAGAGTAAAGTACATGAAGGGGCTAAGACCACAGCTTTCAGCGAAAGACAGTACTGGGTTCACATCACACGCTTCCGTTCCTTAAAGCCAGGGCACCTCGGGAAACGAATTAAGCTCACTGGGTGTGTGACTCCCTCACTGGGAATATAGGGAGAGTAAAACCCTCCTTCCTCGGTGTAAAGATTGTGAGGATTGAAGTAAACATTACATACAAAATGCCTCGTAAAGAGCACGGCGCTTGCATTGTCGGGAGTAACTGTCATCCGAGATGCGAGCAAGAGCACAGCTTGTATCCATGGCAACGACTGTGGGAGGCGGTCTTTCGCCATGATTCCGAGCCTGGCGCCTCAGCATAAAGGGCAGTCGCGACTGCTGCCTCTCGCTACAGAAGTGATCAGAGAGGTACAGGCTGCATTCTTCTTTAAGATTCTTTTAAGGAAAAAGAGGTATTTTATCATTTTTCTTAACCTTCACACCGAAGGCATTCTCTCCCTAAAAAGAAGTGTAAAGTAATTTCAAAAATGGTTCTTAGAAGGTTTATTTTGCTCGGATGCTTTCCCTGAGGCTGGGCATACTACTTGGGACTACATATAAGGTCAAGTAGCAGTGTATTCGTTTTGAGTTCTTCCGGACAGATACCAGCTCTCGATTATTTATGCAATAAGCAGGCTTAGTCCTATAATACACTAGCTTTATGCTGGCGTAAGTGTTTCCAGAAACCACTTTTTCCCTACTCACACTTTAGTATTTATAGAAATGAATGAGTTACTGCTAACGATTAAAACTAGTAAGTGTAGAAAGGAGGATTATAATGGTATCAAAGGCTTGCTCTGTCACCATGTCTCTCTTCTTATTCATCATTTTCCCCTTCTTTTACTTTTAAATCGCAAGAAAGATTATTTTCTGAAACCATTTAGTCTGTAAGCCTTAGAAATTAAGAGGAAAATAACAAAATCTTTTTATGCATAACTTCCGAAAGACAAAGTGGTTAGGGATCAAATGATACAAATTGTATTTCCTTTTTCTAAGGAAACCTTTATTGAGGAAAATATTCTTTCTTTTCCTCACCCACAATTGTTTCGACTGTTCAGGGAATTAAACTTTTAATTTAAGTTTCTGATTTCCCTGACAATCCTTTTCTCATTCTATGAAATCCTGGAGTCAGAAGAGATTCCAATACACGGAACGCTCTTAGAAAGTATTATATTTTTAATGCCAAAAACAAAAATGCAAACAATGACTTTGTCAGGCCAATTCTGGAAAGCAAAATAATCTTTTCCTTTTTTGACAAACGAACATTTTCCTATACGAATAAATCTTAACTCTGTCAAAATTATACCTGTTAAAAAAAAAGCTTAATTGACTGAATCCGTGAAATTTAATCAAAAGCGACCCATGCAGGGGAGCATAAAACGGTTTTGCCCGATTCCTTCTTAGTGTTTTAGGGTGTAAAAACGCAGTTTGTACAACTGCTGTTCCTTCTGAATGCATTTGACATCTTAGCAAAAGTTCTCTTCTCAGAATTCATATTTAAGATGGGAAATACGGAAAATATTTAGTATGGAAAATTTTTTTGACATGTGGACTCTGGGGACATGCAATGGCTTTTTCCATAACCCTGCATAACGTCATCTTGACTCGGCTTTCTGGCCGGAATAGTGTGAACAGTACCAAGTGTAAAAGTTTCTTTTAAGTCAGAGTAAAGTACATGAAGGGGCTAAGACCACAGCTTTCAGCGAAAGACAGTACTGGGTTCACATCACACGCTTCCGTTCCTTAAAGCCAGGGCACCTCGGGAAACGAATTAAGCTCACTGGGTGTGTGACTCCCTCACTGGGAATATAGGGAGAGTAAAACCCTCCTTCCTCGGTGTAAAGATTGTGAGGATTGAAGTAAACATTACATACAAAATGCCTCGTAAAGAGCACGGCGCTTGCATTGTCGGGAGTAACTGTCATCCGAGATGCGAGCAAGAGCACAGCTTGTATCCATGGCAACGACTGTGGGAGGCGGTCTTTCGCCATGATTCCGAGCCTGGCGCCTCAGCATAAAGGGCAGTCGCGACTGCTGCCTCTCGCTACAGAAGTGATCAGAGAGGTACAGGCTGCATTCTTCTTTAAGATTCTTTTAAGGAAAAAGAGGTATTTTATCATTTTTCTTAACCTTCACACCGAAGGCATTCTCTCCCTAAAAAGAAGTGTAAAGTAATTTCAAAAATGGTTCTTAGAAGGTTTATTTTGCTCGGATGCTTTCCCTGAGGCTGGGCATACTACTTGGGACTACATATAAGGTCAAGTAGCAGTGTATTCGTTTTGAGTTCTTCCGGACAGATACCAGCTCTCGATTATTTATGCAATAAGCAGGCTTAGTCCTATAATACACTAGCTTTATGCTGGCGTAAGTGTTTCCAGAAACCACTTTTTCCCTACTCACACTTTAGTATTTATAGAAATGAATGAGTTACTGCTAACGATTAAAACTAGTAAGTGTAGAAAGGAGGATTATAATGGTATCAAAGGCTTGCTCTGTCACCATGTCTCTCTTCTTATTCATCATTTTCCCCTTCTTTTACTTTTAAATCGCAAGAAAGATTATTTTCTGAAACCATTTAGTCTGTAAGCCTTAGAAATTAAGAGGAAAATAACAAAATCTTTTTATGCATAACTTCCGAAAGACAAAGTGGTTAGGGATCAAATGATACAAATTGTATTTCCTTTTTCTAAGGAAACCTTTATTGAGGAAAATATTCTTTCTTTTCCTCACCCACAATTGTTTCGACTGTTCAGGGAATTAAACTTTTAATTTAAGTTTCTGATTTCCCTGACAATCCTTTTCTCATTCTATGAAATCCTGGAGTCAGAAGAGATTCCAATACACGGAACGCTCTTAGAAAGTATTATATTTTTAATGCCAAAAACAAAAATGCAAACAATGACTTTGTCAGGCCAATTCTGGAAAGCAAAATAATCTTTTCCTTTTTTGACAAACGAACATTTTCCTATACGAATAAATCTTAACTCTGTCAAAATTATACCTGTTAAAAAAAAAGCTTAATTGACTGAATCCGTGAAATTTAATCAAAAGCGACCCATGCAGGGGAGCATAAAACGGTTTTGCCCGATTCCTTCTTAGTGTTTTAGGGTGTAAAAACGCAGTTTGTACAACTGCTGTTCCTTCTGAATGCATTTGACATCTTAGCAAAAGTTCTCTTCTCAGAATTCATATTTAAGATGGGAAATACGGAAAATATTTAGTATGGAAAATTTTTTTGACATGTGGACTCTGGGGACATGCAATGGCTTTTTCCATAACCCTGCATAACGTCATCTTGACTCGGCTTTCTGGCCGGAATAGTGTGAACAGTACCAAGTGTAAAAGTTTCTTTTAAGTCAGAGTAAAGTACATGAAGGGGCTAAGACCACAGCTTTCAGCGAAAGACAGTACTGGGTTCACATCACACGCTTCCGTTCCTTAAAGCCAGGGCACCTCGGGAAACGAATTAAGCTCACTGGGTGTGTGACTCCCTCACTGGGAATATAGGGAGAGTAAAACCCTCCTTCCTCGGTGTAAAGATTGTGAGGATTGAAGTAAACATTACATACAAAATGCCTCGTAAAGAGCACGGCGCTTGCATTGTCGGGAGTAACTGTCATCCGAGATGCGAGCAAGAGCACAGCTTGTATCCATGGCAACGACTGTGGGAGGCGGTCTTTCGCCATGATTCCGAGCCTGGCGCCTCAGCATAAAGGGCAGTCGCGACTGCTGCCTCTCGCTACAGAAGTGATCAGAGAGGTACAGGCTGCATTCTTCTTTAAGATTCTTTTAAGGAAAAAGAGGTATTTTATCATTTTTCTTAACCTTCACACCGAAGGCATTCTCTCCCTAAAAAGAAGTGTAAAGTAATTTCAAAAATGGTTCTTAGAAGGTTTATTTTGCTCGGATGCTTTCCCTGAGGCTGGGCATACTACTTGGGACTACATATAAGGTCAAGTAGCAGTGTATTCGTTTTGAGTTCTTCCGGACAGATACCAGCTCTCGATTATTTATGCAATAAGCAGGCTTAGTCCTATAATACACTAGCTTTATGCTGGCGTAAGTGTTTCCAGAAACCACTTTTTCCCTACTCACACTTTAGTATTTATAGAAATGAATGAGTTACTGCTAACGATTAAAACTAGTAAGTGTAGAAAGGAGGATTATAATGGTATCAAAGGCTTGCTCTGTCACCATGTCTCTCTTCTTATTCATCATTTTCCCCTTCTTTTACTTTTAAATCGCAAGAAAGATTATTTTCTGAAACCATTTAGTCTGTAAGCCTTAGAAATTAAGAGGAAAATAACAAAATCTTTTTATGCATAACTTCCGAAAGACAAAGTGGTTAGGGATCAAATGATACAAATTGTATTTCCTTTTTCTAAGGAAACCTTTATTGAGGAAAATATTCTTTCTTTTCCTCACCCACAATTGTTTCGACTGTTCAGGGAATTAAACTTTTAATTTAAGTTTCTGATTTCCCTGACAATCCTTTTCTCATTCTATGAAATCCTGGAGTCAGAAGAGATTCCAATACACGGAACGCTCTTAGAAAGTATTATATTTTTAATGCCAAAAACAAAAATGCAAACAATGACTTTGTCAGGCCAATTCTGGAAAGCAAAATAATCTTTTCCTTTTTTGACAAACGAACATTTTCCTATACGAATAAATCTTAACTCTGTCAAAATTATACCTGTTAAAAAAAAAGCTTAATTGACTGAATCCGTGAAATTTAATCAAAAGCGACCCATGCAGGGGAGCATAAAACGGTTTTGCCCGATTCCTTCTTAGTGTTTTAGGGTGTAAAAACGCAGTTTGTACAACTGCTGTTCCTTCTAAATGCATTTGACATCTTAGCAAAAGTTCTCTTCTCAGAATTCATATTTAAGATGGGAAATACGGAAAATATTTAGTATGGAAAATTTTTTTGACATGTGGACTCTGGGGACATGCAATGGCTTTTTCCATAACCCTGCATAACGTCATCTTGACTCGGCTTTCTGGCCGGAATAGTGTGAACAGTACCAAGTGTAAAAGTTTCTTTTAAGTCAGAGTAAAGTACATGAAGGGGCTAAGACCACAGCTTTCAGCGAAAGACAGTACTGGGTTCACATCACACGCTTCCGTTCCTTAAAGCCAGGGCACCTCGGGAAACGAATTAAGCTCACTGGGTGTGTGACTCCCTCACTGGGAATATAGGGAGAGTAAAACCCTCCTTCCTCGGTGTAAAGATTGTGAGGATTGAAGTAAACATTACATACAAAATGCCTCGTAAAGAGCACGGCGCTTGCATTGTCGGGAGTAACTGTCATCCGAGATGCGAGCAAGAGCAGAGCTTGTATCCATGGCAACGACTGTGGGAGGCGGTCTTTCGCCATGATTCCGAGCCTGGCGCCTCAGCATAAAGGGCAGTCGCGACTGCTGCCTCTCGCTACAGAAGTGATCAGAGAGGTACAGGCTGCATTCTTCTTTAAGATTCTTTTAAGGAAAAAGAGGTATTTTATCATTTTTCTTAACCTTCACACCGAAGGCATTCTCTCCCTAAAAAGAAGTGTAAAGTAATTTCAAAAATGGTTCTTAGAAGGTTTATTTTGCTCGGATGCTTTCCCTGAGGCTGGGCATACTACTTGGGACTACATATAAGGTCAAGTAGCAGTGTATTCGTTTTGAGTTCTTCCGGACAGATACCAGCTCTCGATTATTTATGCAATAAGCAGGCTTAGTCCTATAATACACTAGCTTTATGCTGGCGTAAGTGTTTCCAGAAACCACTTTTTCCCTACTCACACTTTAGTATTTATAGAAATGAATGAGTTACTGCTAACGATTAAAACTAGTAAGTGTAGAAAGGAGGATTATAATGGTATCAAAGGCTTGCTCTGTCACCATGTCTCTCTTCTTATTCATCATTTTCCCCTTCTTTTACTTTTAAATCGCAAGAAAGATTATTTTCTGAAACCATTTAGTCTGTAAGCCTTAGAAATTAAGAGGAAAATAACAAAATCTTTTTATGCATAACTTCCGAAAGACAAAGTGGTTAGGGATCAAATGATACAAATTGTATTTCCTTTTTCTAAGGAAACCTTTATTGAGGAAAATATTCTTTCTTTTCCTCACCCACAATTGTTTCGACTGTTCAGGGAATTAAACTTTTAATTTAAGTTTCTGATTTCCCTGACAATCCTTTTCTCATTCTATGAAATCCTGGAGTCAGAAGAGATTCCAATACACGGAACGCTCTTAGAAAGTATTATATTTTTAATGCCAAAAACAAAAATGCAAACAATGACTTTGTCAGGCCAATTCTGGAAAGCAAAATAATCTTTTCCTTTTTTGACAAACGAACATTTTCCTATACGAATAAATCTTAACTCTGTCAAAATTATACCTGTTAAAAAAAAAGCTTAATTGACTGAATCCGTGAAATTTAATCAAAAGCGACCCATGCAGGGGAGCATAAAACGGTTTTGCCCGATTCCTTCTTAGTGTTTTAGGGTGTAAAAACGCAGTTTGTACAACTGCTGTTCCTTCTAAATGCATTTGACATCTTAGCAAAAGTTCTCTTCTCAGAATTCATATTTAAGATGGGAAATACGGAAAATATTTAGTATGGAAAATTTTTTTGACATGTGGACTCTGGGGACATGCAATGGCTTTTTCCATAACCCTGCATAACGTCATCTTGACTCGGCTTTCTGGCCGGAATAGTGTGAACAGTACCAAGTGTAAAAGTTTCTTTTAAGTCAGAGTAAAGTACATGAAGGGGCTAAGACCACAGCTTTCAGCGAAAGACAGTACTGGGTTCACATCACACGCTTCCGTTCCTTAAAGCCAGGGCACCTCGGGAAACGAATTAAGCTCACTGGGTGTGTGACTCCCTCACTGGGAATATAGGGAGAGTAAAACCCTCCTTCCTCGGTGTAAAGATTGTGAGGATTGAAGTAAACATTACATACAAAATGCCTCGTAAAGAGCACGGCGCTTGCATTGTCGGGAGTAACTGTCATCCGAGATGCGAGCAAGAGCAGAGCTTGTATCCATGGCAACGACTGTGGGAGGCGGTCTTTCGCCATGATTCCGAGCCTGGCGCCTCAGCATAAAGGGCAGTCGCGACTGCTGCCTCTCGCTACAGAAGTGATCAGAGAGGTACAGGCTGCATTCTTCTTTAAGATTCTTTTAAGGAAAAAGAGGTATTTTATCATTTTTCTTAACCTTCACACCGAAGGCATTCTCTCCCTAAAAAGAAGTGTAAAGTAATTTCAAAAATGGTTCTTAGAAGGTTTATTTTGCTCGGATGCTTTCCCTGAGGCTGGGCATACTACTTGGGACTACATATAAGGTCAAGTAGCAGTGTATTCGTTTTGAGTTCTTCCGGACAGATACCAGCTCTCGATTATTTATGCAATAAGCAGGCTTAGTCCTATAATACACTAGCTTTATGCTGGCGTAAGTGTTTCCAGAAACCACTTTTTCCCTACTCACACTTTAGTATTTATAGAAATGAATGAGTTACTGCTAACGATTAAAACTAGTAAGTGTAGAAAGGAGGATTATAATGGTATCAAAGGCTTGCTCTGTCACCATGTCTCTCTTCTTATTCATCATTTTCCCCTTCTTTTACTTTTAAATCGCAAGAAAGATTATTTTCTGAAACCATTTAGTCTGTAAGCCTTAGAAATTAAGAGGAAAATAACAAAATCTTTTTATGCATAACTTCCGAAAGACAAAGTGGTTAGGGATCAAATGATACAAATTGTATTTCCTTTTTCTAAGGAAACCTTTATTGAGGAAAATATTCTTTCTTTTCCTCACCCACAATTGTTTCGACTGTTCAGGGAATTAAACTTTTAATTTAAGTTTCTGATTTCCCTGACAATCCTTTTCTCATTCTATGAAATCCTGGAGTCAGAAGAGATTCCAATACACGGAACGCTCTTAGAAAGTATTATATTTTTAATGCCAAAAACAAAAATGCAAACAATGACTTTGTCAGGCCAATTCTGGAAAGCAAAATAATCTTTTCCTTTTTTGACAAACGAACATTTTCCTATACGAATAAATCTTAACTCTGTCAAAATTATACCTGTTAAAAAAAAAGCTTAATTGACTGAATCCGTGAAATTTAATCAAAAGCGACCCATGCAGGGGAGCATAAAACGGTTTTGCCCGATTCCTTCTTAGTGTTTTAGGGTGTAAAAACGCAGTTTGTACAACTGCTGTTCCTTCTGAATGCATTTGACATCTTAGCAAAAGTTCTCTTCTCAGAATTCATATTTAAGATGGGAAATACGGAAAATATTTAGTATGGAAAATTTTTTTGACATGTGGACTCTGGGGACATGCAATGGCTTTTTCCATAACCCTGCATAACGTCATCTTGACTCGGCTTTCTGGCCGGAATAGTGTGAACAGTACCAAGTGTAAAAGTTTCTTTTAAGTCAGAGTAAAGTACATGAAGGGGCTAAGACCACAGCTTTCAGCGAAAGACAGTACTGGGTTCACATCACACGCTTCCGTTCCTTAAAGCCAGGGCACCTCGGGAAACGAATTAAGCTCACTGGGTGTGTGACTCCCTCACTGGGAATATAGGGAGAGTAAAACCCTCCTTCCTCGGTGTAAAGATTGTGAGGATTGAAGTAAACATTACATACAAAATGCCTCGTAAAGAGCACGGCGCTTGCATTGTCGGGAGTAACTGTCATCCGAGATGCGAGCAAGAGCACAGCTTGTATCCATGGCAACGACTGTGGGAGGCGGTCTTTCGCCATGATTCCGAGCCTGGCGCCTCAGCATAAAGGGCAGTCGCGACTGCTGCCTCTCGCTACAGAAGTGATCAGAGAGGTACAGGCTGCATTCTTCTTTAAGATTCTTTTAAGGAAAAAGAGGTATTTTATCATTTTTCTTAACCTTCACACCGAAGGCATTCTCTCCCTAAAAAGAAGTGTAAAGTAATTTCAAAAATGGTTCTTAGAAGGTTTATTTTGCTCGGATGCTTTCCCTGAGGCTGGGCATACTACTTGGGACTACATATAAGGTCAAGTAGCAGTGTATTCGTTTTGAGTTCTTCCGGACAGATACCAGCTCTCGATTATTTATGCAATAAGCAGGCTTAGTCCTATAATACACTAGCTTTATGCTGGCGTAAGTGTTTCCAGAAACCACTTTTTCCCTACTCACACTTTAGTATTTATAGAAATGAATGAGTTACTGCTAACGATTAAAACTAGTAAGTGTAGAAAGGAGGATTATAATGGTATCAAAGGCTTGCTCTGTCACCATGTCTCTCTTCTTATTCATCATTTTCCCCTTCTTTTACTTTTAAATCGCAAGAAAGATTATTTTCTGAAACCATTTAGTCTGTAAGCCTTAGAAATTAAGAGGAAAATAACAAAATCTTTTTATGCATAACTTCCGAAAGACAAAGTGGTTAGGGATCAAATGATACAAATTGTATTTCCTTTTTCTAAGGAAACCTTTATTGAGGAAAATATTCTTTCTTTTCCTCACCCACAATTGTTTCGACTGTTCAGGGAATTAAACTTTTAATTTAAGTTTCTGATTTCCCTGACAATCCTTTTCTCATTCTATGAAATCCTGGAGTCAGAAGAGATTCCAATACACGGAACGCTCTTAGAAAGTATTATATTTTTAATGCCAAAAACAAAAATGCAAACAATGACTTTGTCAGGCCAATTCTGGAAAGCAAAATAATCTTTTCCTTTTTTGACAAACGAACATTTTCCTATACGAATAAATCTTAACTCTGTCAAAATTATACCTGTTAAAAAAAAAGCTTAATTGACTGAATCCGTGAAATTTAATCAAAAGCGACCCATGCAGGGGAGCATAAAACGGTTTTGCCCGATTCCTTCTTAGTGTTTTAGGGTGTAAAAACGCAGTTTGTACAACTGCTGTTCCTTCTGAATGCATTTGACATCTTAGCAAAAGTTCTCTTCTCAGAATTCATATTTAAGATGGGAAATACGGAAAATATTTAGTATGGAAAATTTTTTTGACATGTGGACTCTGGGGACATGCAATGGCTTTTTCCATAACCCTGCATAACGTCATCTTGACTCGGCTTTCTGGCCGGAATAGTGTGAACAGTACCAAGTGTAAAAGTTTCTTTTAAGTCAGAGTAAAGTACATGAAGGGGCTAAGACCACAGCTTTCAGCGAAAGACAGTACTGGGTTCACATCACACGCTTCCGTTCCTTAAAGCCAGGGCACCTCGGGAAACGAATTAAGCTCACTGGGTGTGTGACTCCCTCACTGGGAATATAGGGAGAGTAAAACCCTCCTTCCTCGGTGTAAAGATTGTGAGGATTGAAGTAAACATTACATACAAAATGCCTCGTAAAGAGCACGGCGCTTGCATTGTCGGGAGTAACTGTCATCCGAGATGCGAGCAAGAGCACAGCTTGTATCCATGGCAACGACTGTGGGAGGCGGTCTTTCGCCATGATTCCGAGCCTGGCGCCTCAGCATAAAGGGCAGTCGCGACTGCTGCCTCTCGCTACAGAAGTGATCAGAGAGGTACAGGCTGCATTCTTCTTTAAGATTCTTTTAAGGAAAAAGAGGTATTTTATCATTTTTCTTAACCTTCACACCGAAGGCATTCTCTCCCTAAAAAGAAGTGTAAAGTAATTTCAAAAATGGTTCTTAGAAGGTTTATTTTGCTCGGATGCTTTCCCTGAGGCTGGGCATACTACTTGGGACTACATATAAGGTCAAGTAGCAGTGTATTCGTTTTGAGTTCTTCCGGACAGATACCAGCTCTCGATTATTTATGCAATAAGCAGGCTTAGTCCTATAATACACTAGCTTTATGCTGGCGTAAGTGTTTCCAGAAACCACTTTTTCCCTACTCACACTTTAGTATTTATAGAAATGAATGAGTTACTGCTAACGATTAAAACTAGTAAGTGTAGAAAGGAGGATTATAATGGTATCAAAGGCTTGCTCTGTCACCATGTCTCTCTTCTTATTCATCATTTTCCCCTTCTTTTACTTTTAAATCGCAAGAAAGATTATTTTCTGAAACCATTTAGTCTGTAAGCCTTAGAAATTAAGAGGAAAATAACAAAATCTTTTTATGCATAACTTCCGAAAGACAAAGTGGTTAGGGATCAAATGATACAAATTGTATTTCCTTTTTCTAAGGAAACCTTTATTGAGGAAAATATTCTTTCTTTTCCTCACCCACAATTGTTTCGACTGTTCAGGGAATTAAACTTTTAATTTAAGTTTCTGATTTCCCTGACAATCCTTTTCTCATTCTATGAAATCCTGGAGTCAGAAGAGATTCCAATACACGGAACGCTCTTAGAAAGTATTATATTTTTAATGCCAAAAACAAAAATGCAAACAATGACTTTGTCAGGCCAATTCTGGAAAGCAAAATAATCTTTTCCTTTTTTGACAAACGAACATTTTCCTATACGAATAAATCTTAACTCTGTCAAAATTATACCTGTTAAAAAAAAAGCTTAATTGACTGAATCCGTGAAATTTAATCAAAAGCGACCCATGCAGGGGAGCATAAAACGGTTTTGCCCGATTCCTTCTTAGTGTTTTAGGGTGTAAAAACGCAGTTTGTACAACTGCTGTTCCTTCTGAATGCATTTGACATCTTAGCAAAAGTTCTCTTCTCAGAATTCATATTTAAGATGGGAAATACGGAAAATATTTAGTATGGAAAATTTTTTTGACATGTGGACTCTGGGGACATGCAATGGCTTTTTCCATAACCCTGCATAACGTCATCTTGACTCGGCTTTCTGGCCGGAATAGTGTGAACAGTACCAAGTGTAAAAGTTTCTTTTAAGTCAGAGTAAAGTACATGAAGGGGCTAAGACCACAGCTTTCAGCGAAAGACAGTACTGGGTTCACATCACACGCTTCCGTTCCTTAAAGCCAGGGCACCTCGGGAAACGAATTAAGCTCACTGGGTGTGTGACTCCCTCACTGGGAATATAGGGAGAGTAAAACCCTCCTTCCTCGGTGTAAAGATTGTGAGGATTGAAGTAAACATTACATACAAAATGCCTCGTAAAGAGCACGGCGCTTGCATTGTCGGGAGTAACTGTCATCCGAGATGCGAGCAAGAGCACAGCTTGTATCCATGGCAACGACTGTGGGAGGCGGTCTTTCGCCATGATTCCGAGCCTGGCGCCTCAGCATAAAGGGCAGTCGCGACTGCTGCCTCTCGCTACAGAAGTGATCAGAGAGGTACAGGCTGCATTCTTCTTTAAGATTCTTTTAAGGAAAAAGAGGTATTTTATCATTTTTCTTAACCTTCACACCGAAGGCATTCTCTCCCTAAAAAGAAGTGTAAAGTAATTTCAAAAATGGTTCTTAGAAGGTTTATTTTGCTCGGATGCTTTCCCTGAGGCTGGGCATACTACTTGGGACTACATATAAGGTCAAGTAGCAGTGTATTCGTTTTGAGTTCTTCCGGACAGATACCAGCTCTCGATTATTTATGCAATAAGCAGGCTTAGTCCTATAATACACTAGCTTTATGCTGGCGTAAGTGTTTCCAGAAACCACTTTTTCCCTACTCACACTTTAGTATTTATAGAAATGAATGAGTTACTGCTAACGATTAAAACTAGTAAGTGTAGAAAGGAGGATTATAATGGTATCAAAGGCTTGCTCTGTCACCATGTCTCTCTTCTTATTCATCATTTTCCCCTTCTTTTACTTTTAAATCGCAAGAAAGATTATTTTCTGAAACCATTTAGTCTGTAAGCCTTAGAAATTAAGAGGAAAATAACAAAATCTTTTTATGCATAACTTCCGAAAGACAAAGTGGTTAGGGATCAAATGATACAAATTGTATTTCCTTTTTCTAAGGAAACCTTTATTGAGGAAAATATTCTTTCTTTTCCTCACCCACAATTGTTTCGACTGTTCAGGGAATTAAACTTTTAATTTAAGTTTCTGATTTCCCTGACAATCCTTTTCTCATTCTATGAAATCCTGGAGTCAGAAGAGATTCCAATACACGGAACGCTCTTAGAAAGTATTATATTTTTAATGCCAAAAACAAAAATGCAAACAATGACTTTGTCAGGCCAATTCTGGAAAGCAAAATAATCTTTTCCTTTTTTGACAAACGAACATTTTCCTATACGAATAAATCTTAACTCTGTCAAAATTATACCTGTTAAAAAAAAAGCTTAATTGACTGAATCCGTGAAATTTAATCAAAAGCGACCCATGCAGGGGAGCATAAAACGGTTTTGCCCGATTCCTTCTTAGTGTTTTAGGGTGTAAAAACGCAGTTTGTACAACTGCTGTTCCTTCTGAATGCATTTGACATCTTAGCAAAAGTTCTCTTCTCAGAATTCATATTTAAGATGGGAAATACGGAAAATATTTAGTATGGAAAATTTTTTTGACATGTGGACTCTGGGGACATGCAATGGCTTTTTCCATAACCCTGCATAACGTCATCTTGACTCGGCTTTCTGGCCGGAATAGTGTGAACAGTACCAAGTGTAAAAGTTTCTTTTAAGTCAGAGTAAAGTACATGAAGGGGCTAAGACCACAGCTTTCAGCGAAAGACAGTACTGGGTTCACATCACACGCTTCCGTTCCTTAAAGCCAGGGCACCTCGGGAAACGAATTAAGCTCACTGGGTGTGTGACTCCCTCACTGGGAATATAGGGAGAGTAAAACCCTCCTTCCTCGGTGTAAAGATTGTGAGGATTGAAGTAAACATTACATACAAAATGCCTCGTAAAGAGCACGGCGCTTGCATTGTCGGGAGTAACTGTCATCCGAGATGCGAGCAAGAGCACAGCTTGTATCCATGGCAACGACTGTGGGAGGCGGTCTTTCGCCATGATTCCGAGCCTGGCGCCTCAGCATAAAGGGCAGTCGCGACTGCTGCCTCTCGCTACAGAAGTGATCAGAGAGGTACAGGCTGCATTCTTCTTTAAGATTCTTTTAAGGAAAAAGAGGTATTTTATCATTTTTCTTAACCTTCACACCGAAGGCATTCTCTCCCTAAAAAGAAGTGTAAAGTAATTTCAAAAATGGTTCTTAGAAGGTTTATTTTGCTCGGATGCTTTCCCTGAGGCTGGGCATACTACTTGGGACTACATATAAGGTCAAGTAGCAGTGTATTCGTTTTGAGTTCTTCCGGACAGATACCAGCTCTCGATTATTTATGCAATAAGCAGGCTTAGTCCTATAATACACTAGCTTTATGCTGGCGTAAGTGTTTCCAGAAACCACTTTTTCCCTACTCACACTTTAGTATTTATAGAAATGAATGAGTTACTGCTAACGATTAAAACTAGTAAGTGTAGAAAGGAGGATTATAATGGTATCAAAGGCTTGCTCTGTCACCATGTCTCTCTTCTTATTCATCATTTTCCCCTTCTTTTACTTTTAAATCGCAAGAAAGATTATTTTCTGAAACCATTTAGTCTGTAAGCCTTAGAAATTAAGAGGAAAATAACAAAATCTTTTTATGCATAACTTCCGAAAGACAAAGTGGTTAGGGATCAAATGATACAAATTGTATTTCCTTTTTCTAAGGAAACCTTTATTGAGGAAAATATTCTTTCTTTTCCTCACCCACAATTGTTTCGACTGTTCAGGGAATTAAACTTTTAATTTAAGTTTCTGATTTCCCTGACAATCCTTTTCTCATTCTATGAAATCCTGGAGTCAGAAGAGATTCCAATACACGGAACGCTCTTAGAAAGTATTATATTTTTAATGCCAAAAACAAAAATGCAAACAATGACTTTGTCAGGCCAATTCTGGAAAGCAAAATAATCTTTTCCTTTTTTGACAAACGAACATTTTCCTATACGAATAAATCTTAACTCTGTCAAAATTATACCTGTTAAAAAAAAAGCTTAATTGACTGAATCCGTGAAATTTAATCAAAAGCGACCCATGCAGGGGAGCATAAAACGGTTTTGCCCGATTCCTTCTTAGTGTTTTAGGGTGTAAAAACGCAGTTTGTACAACTGCTGTTCCTTCTGAATGCATTTGACATCTTAGCAAAAGTTCTCTTCTCAGAATTCATATTTAAGATGGGAAATACGGAAAATATTTAGTATGGAAAATTTTTTTGACATGTGGACTCTGGGGACATGCAATGGCTTTTTCCATAACCCTGCATAACGTCATCTTGACTCGGCTTTCTGGCCGGAATAGTGTGAACAGTACCAAGTGTAAAAGTTTCTTTTAAGTCAGAGTAAAGTACATGAAGGGGCTAAGACCACAGCTTTCAGCGAAAGACAGTACTGGGTTCACATCACACGCTTCCGTTCCTTAAAGCCAGGGCACCTCGGGAAACGAATTAAGCTCACTGGGTGTGTGACTCCCTCACTGGGAATATAGGGAGAGTAAAACCCTCCTTCCTCGGTGTAAAGATTGTGAGGATTGAAGTAAACATTACATACAAAATGCCTCGTAAAGAGCACGGCGCTTGCATTGTCGGGAGTAACTGTCATCCGAGATGCGAGCAAGAGCACAGCTTGTATCCATGGCAACGACTGTGGGAGGCGGTCTTTCGCCATGATTCCGAGCCTGGCGCCTCAGCATAAAGGGCAGTCGCGACTGCTGCCTCTCGCTACAGAAGTGATCAGAGAGGTACAGGCTGCATTCTTCTTTAAGATTCTTTTAAGGAAAAAGAGGTATTTTATCATTTTTCTTAACCTTCACACCGAAGGCATTCTCTCCCTAAAAAGAAGTGTAAAGTAATTTCAAAAATGGTTCTTAGAAGGTTTATTTTGCTCGGATGCTTTCCCTGAGGCTGGGCATACTACTTGGGACTACATATAAGGTCAAGTAGCAGTGTATTCGTTTTGAGTTCTTCCGGACAGATACCAGCTCTCGATTATTTATGCAATAAGCAGGCTTAGTCCTATAATACACTAGCTTTATGCTGGCGTAAGTGTTTCCAGAAACCACTTTTTCCCTACTCACACTTTAGTATTTATAGAAATGAATGAGTTACTGCTAACGATTAAAACTAGTAAGTGTAGAAAGGAGGATTATAATGGTATCAAAGGCTTGCTCTGTCACCATGTCTCTCTTCTTATTCATCATTTTCCCCTTCTTTTACTTTTAAATCGCAAGAAAGATTATTTTCTGAAACCATTTAGTCTGTAAGCCTTAGAAATTAAGAGGAAAATAACAAAATCTTTTTATGCATAACTTCCGAAAGACAAAGTGGTTAGGGATCAAATGATACAAATTGTATTTCCTTTTTCTAAGGAAACCTTTATTGAGGAAAATATTCTTTCTTTTCCTCACCCACAATTGTTTCGACTGTTCAGGGAATTAAACTTTTAATTTAAGTTTCTGATTTCCCTGACAATCCTTTTCTCATTCTATGAAATCCTGGAGTCAGAAGAGATTCCAATACACGGAACGCTCTTAGAAAGTATTATATTTTTAATGCCAAAAACAAAAATGCAAACAATGACTTTGTCAGGCCAATTCTGGAAAGCAAAATAATCTTTTCCTTTTTTGACAAACGAACATTTTCCTATACGAATAAATCTTAACTCTGTCAAAATTATACCTGTTAAAAAAAAAGCTTAATTGACTGAATCCGTGAAATTTAATCAAAAGCGACCCATGCAGGGGAGCATAAAACGGTTTTGCCCGATTCCTTCTTAGTGTTTTAGGGTGTAAAAACGCAGTTTGTACAACTGCTGTTCCTTCTGAATGCATTTGACATCTTAGCAAAAGTTCTCTTCTCAGAATTCATATTTAAGATGGGAAATACGGAAAATATTTAGTATGGAAAATTTTTTTGACATGTGGACTCTGGGGACATGCAATGGCTTTTTCCATAACCCTGCATAACGTCATCTTGACTCGGCTTTCTGGCCGGAATAGTGTGAACAGTACCAAGTGTAAAAGTTTCTTTTAAGTCAGAGTAAAGTACATGAAGTGGCTAAGACCACAGCTTTCAGCGAAAGACAGTACTGGGTTCACATCACACGCTTCCGTTCCTTAAAGCCAGGGCACCTCGGGAAACGAATTAAGCTCACTGGGTGTGTGACTCCCTCACTGGGAATATAGGGAGAGTAAAACCCTCCTTCCTCGGTGTAAAGATTGTGAGGATTGAAGTAAACATTACATACAAAATGCCTCGTAAAGAGCACGGCGCTTGCATTGTCGGGAGTAACTGTCATCCGAGATGCGAGCAAGAGCACAGCTTGTATCCATGGCAACGACTGTGGGAGGCGGTCTTTCGCCATGATTCCGAGCCTGGCGCCTCAGCATAAAGGGCAGTCGCGACTGCTGCCTCTCGCTACAGAAGTGATCAGAGAGGTACAGGCTGCATTCTTCTTTAAGATTCTTTTAAGGAAAAAGAGGTATTTTATCATTTTTCTTAACCTTCACACCGAAGGCATTCTCTCCCTAAAAAGAAGTGTAAAGTAATTTCAAAAATGGTTCTTAGAAGGTTTATTTTGCTCGGATGCTTTCCCTGAGGCTGGGCATACTACTTGGGACTACATATAAGGTCAAGTAGCAGTGTATTCGTTTTGAGTTCTTCCGGACAGATACCAGCTCTCGATTATTTATGCAATAAGCAGGCTTAGTCCTATAATACACTAGCTTTATGCTGGCGTAAGTGTTTCCAGAAACCACTTTTTCCCTACTCACACTTTAGTATTTATAGAAATGAATGAGTTACTGCTAACGATTAAAACTAGTAAGTGTAGAAAGGAGGATTATAATGGTATCAAAGGCTTGCTCTGTCACCATGTCTCTCTTCTTATTCATCATTTTCCCCTTCTTTTACTTTTAAATCGCAAGAAAGATTATTTTCTGAAACCATTTAGTCTGTAAGCCTTAGAAATTAAGAGGAAAATAACAAAATCTTTTTATGCATAACTTCCGAAAGACAAAGTGGTTAGGGATCAAATGATACAAATTGTATTTCCTTTTTCTAAGGAAACCTTTATTGAGGAAAATATTCTTTCTTTTCCTCACCCACAATTGTTTCGACTGTTCAGGGAATTAAACTTTTAATTTAAGTTTCTGATTTCCCTGACAATCCTTTTCTCATTCTATGAAATCCTGGAGTCAGAAGAGATTCCAATACACGGAACGCTCTTAGAAAGTATTATATTTTTAATGCCAAAAAACAAAAATGCAAACAATGACTTTGTCAGGCCAATTCTGGAAAGCAAAATAATCTTTTCCTTTTTTGACAAACGAACATTTTCCTATACGAATAAATCTTAACTCTGTCAAAATTATACCTGTTAAAAAAAAAGCTTAATTGACTGAATCCGTGAAATTTAATCAAAAAGCGACCCATGCAGGGGAGCATAAAACGGTTTTGCCCGATTCCTTCTTAGTGTTTTAGGGTGTAAAAACGCAGTTTGTACAACTGCTGTTCCTTCTGAATGCATTTGACATCTTAGCAAAAGTTCTCTTCTCAGAATTCATATTTAAGATGGGAAATACGGAAAATATTTAGTATGGAAAATTTTTTTGACATGTGGACTCTGGGGACATGCAATGGCTTTTTCCATAACCCTGCATAACGTCATCTTGACTCGGCTTTCTGGCCGGAATAGTGTGAACAGTACCAAGTGTAAAAGTTTCTTTTAAGTCAGAGTAAAGTACATGAAGGGGCTAAGACCACAGCTTTCAGCGAAAGACAGTACTGGGTTCACATCACACGCTTCCGTTCCTTAAAGCCAGGGCACCTCGGGAAACGAATTAAGCTCACTGGGTGTGTGACTCCCTCACTGGGAATATAGGGAGAGTAAAACCCTCCTTCCTCGGTGTAAAGATTGTGAGGATTGAAGTAAACATTACATACAAAATGCCTCGTAAAGAGCACGGCGCTTGCATTGTCGGGAGTAACTGTCATCCGAGATGCGAGCAAGAGCACAGCTTGTATCCATGGCAACGACTGTGGGAGGCGGTCTTTCGCCATGATTCCGAGCCTGGCGCCTCAGCATAAAGGGCAGTCGCGACTGCTGCCTCTCGCTACAGAAGTGATCAGAGAGGTACAGGCTGCATTCTTCTTTAAGATTCTTTTAAGGAAAAAGAGGTATTTTATCATTTTTCTTAACCTTCACACGAAGGCATTCTCTCCCTAAAAAGAAGTGTAAAGTAATTTCAAAAATGGTTCTTAGAAGGTTTATTTTGCTCGGATGCTTTCCCTGAGGCTGGGCATACTACTTGGGACTACATATAAGGTCAAGTAGCAGTGTATTCGTTTTGAGTTCTTCCGGACAGATACCAGCTCTCGATTATTTATGCAATAAGCAGGCTTAGTCCTATAATACACTAGCTTTATGCTGGCGTAAGTGTTTCCAGAAACCACTTTTTCCCTACTCACACTTTAGTATTTATAGAAATGAATGAGTTACTGCTAACGATTAAAACTAGTAAGTGTAGAAAGGAGGATTATAATGGTATCAAAGGCTTGCTCTGTCACCATGTCTCTCTTCTTATTCATCATTTTCCCCTTCTTTTACTTTTAAATCGCAAGAAAGATTATTTTCTGAAACCATTTAGTCTGTAAGCCTTAGAAATTAAGAGGAAAATAACAAAATCTTTTTATGCATAACTTCCGAAAGACAAAGTGGTTAGGGATCAAATGATACAAATTGTATTTCCTTTTTCTAAGGAAACCTTTATTGAGGAAAATATTCTTTCTTTTCCTCACCCACAATTGTTTCGACTGTTCAGGGAATTAAACTTTTAATTTAAGTTTCTGATTTCCCTGACAATCCTTTTCTCATTCTATGAAATCCTGGAGTCAGAAGAGATTCCAATACACGGAACGCTCTTAGAAAGTATTATATTTTTAATGCCAAAAACAAAAATGCAAACAATGACTTTGTCAGGCCAATTCTGGAAAGCAAAATAATCTTTTCCTTTTTTGACAAACGAACATTTTCCTATACGAATAAATCTTAACTCTGTCAAAATTATACCTGTTAAAAAAAAAAGCTTAATTGACTGAATCCGTGAAATTTAATCAAAAGCGACCCATGCAGGGGAGCATAAAACGGTTTTGCCCGATTCCTTCTTAGTGTTTTAGGGTGTAAAAACGCAGTTTGTACAACTGCTGTTCCTTCTGAATGCATTTGACATCTTAGCAAAAGTTCTCTTCTCAGAATTCATATTTAAGATGGGAAATACGGAAAATATTTAGTATGGAAAATTTTTTTGACATGTGGACTCTGGGGACATGCAATGGCTTTTTCCATAACCCTGCATAACGTCATCTTGACTCGGGCTTTCTGGCCGGAATAGTGTGAACAGTACCAAGTGTAAAAGTTTCTTTTAAGTCAGAGTAAAGTACATGAAGGGGCTAAGACCACAGCTTTCAGCGAAAGACAGTACTGGGTTCACATCACACGCTTCCGTTCCTTAAAGCCAGGGCACCTCGGGAAACGAATTAAGCTCACTGGGTGTGTGACTCCCTCACTGGGAATATAGGGAGAGTAAAACCCTCCTTCCTCGGTGTAAAGATTGTGAGGATTGAAGTAAACATTACATACAAAATGCCTCGTAAAGAGCACGGCGCTTGCATTGTCGGGAGTAACTGTCATCCGAGATGCGAGCAAGAGCACAGCTTGTATCCATGGCAACGACTGTGGGAGGCGGTCTTTCGCCATGATTCCGAGCCTGGCGCCTCAGCATAAAGGGCAGTCGCGACTGCTGCCTCTCGCTACAGAAGTGATCAGAGAGGTACAGGCTGCATTCTTCTTTAAGATTCTTTTAAGGAAAAAGAGGTATTTTATCATTTTTCTTAACCTTCACACCGAAGGCATTCTCTCCCTAAAAAGAAGTGTAAAGTAATTTCAAAATGGTTCTTAGAAGGTTTATTTTGCTCGGATGCTTTCCCTGAGGCTGGGCATACTACTTGGGACTACATATAAGGTCAAGTAGCAGTGTATTCGTTTTGAGTTCTTCCGGACAGATACCAGCTCTCGATTATTTATGCAATAAGCAGGCTTAGTCCTATAATACACTAGCTTTATGCTGGCGTAAGTGTTTCCAGAAACCACTTTTTCCCTACTCACACTTTAGTATTTATAGAAATGAATGAGTTACTGCTAACGATTAAAACTAGTAAGTGTAGAAAGGAGGATTATAATGGTATCAAAGGCTTGCTCTGTCACCATGTCTCTCTTCTTATTCATCATTTTCCCCTTCTTTTACTTTTAAATCGCAAGAAAGATTATTTTCTGAAACCATTTAGTCTGTAAGCCTTAGAAATTAAGAGGAAAATAACAAAATCTTTTTATGCATAACTTCCGAAAGACAAAGTGGTTAGGGATCAAATGATACAAATTGTATTTCCTTTTTCTAAGGAAACCTTTATTGAGGAAAATATTCTTTCTTTTCCTCACCCACAATTGTTTCGACTGTTCAGGGAATTAAACTTTTAATTTAAGTTTCTGATTTCCCTGACAATCCTTTTCTCATTCTATGAAATCCTGGAGTCAGAAGAGATTCCAATACACGGAACGCTCTTAGAAAGTATTATATTTTTAATGCCAAAAACAAAAATGCAAACAATGACTTTGTCAGGCCAATTCTGGAAAGCAAAATAATCTTTTCCTTTTTTGACAAACGAACATTTTCCTATACGAATAAATCTTAACTCTGTCAAAATTATACCTGTTAAAAAAAAAGCTTAATTGACTGAATCCGTGAAATTTAATCAAAAGCGACCCATGCAGGGGAGCATAAAAACGGTTTTGCCCGATTCCTTCTTAGTGTTTTAGGGTGTAAAAACGCAGTTTGTACAACTGCTGTTCCTTCTGAATGCATTTGACATCTTAGCAAAAGTTCTCTTCTCAGAATTCATATTTAAGATGGGAAATACGGAAAATATTTAGTATGGAAAATTTTTTTGACATGTGGACTCTGGGGACATGCAATGGCTTTTTCCATAACCCTGCATAACGTCATCTTGACTCGGCTTTCTGGCCGGAATAGTGTGAACAGTACCAAGTGTAAAAGTTTCTTTTAAGTCAGAGTAAAGTACATGAAGTGGCTAAGACCACAGCTTT
>NW_026645069.1:0-32587 GCF_030020395.1 Manis pentadactyla
TCATTTGACACTTCTCTTTCTTCACCTCTTATTTCATGAGTATAATGCAATCCAGATCCTTCCGACTTGGTGCAAATGTTAGGACATTTTTTTCTTCTTATGACCGATTATTATGCAACTGTCGAAATGTAACACAACATGTTTACACATTAATCTACTTATGGACACTTACCTGGGCTACGATGCATGGTGCTGATAAACCCGTGGATGTATATGCCTTTTTAAAGTCGGCTCCTGAAATGGATTTTTGATGAGTTTATTATTGATTTGTTGATTTACCATTAATCTACATTTACATGTGTAACGTATTTACTAGACGCCCTTTACTACGTTCCACCCAATCCACCCCTGCAGTCAATTCCATCACCAGAGCAATGTACCGTAGAATCGCTAATTGTCTTCTCTGCTGGTCAGCACACCACGTGCACCCATTCCCACCTTATACATGCTAACGGAAATGCACACTTTCTTCCCCACCTCCTTTCCCCTCCATTCCCAACCATCCATCTCTGTCTCTTTCCCTTTGGTAACTGTGAATCTGTTCTTGTCTTCTGTGACACTGCTGTTTTTCTCCTTCAGTTTTTTCTTAGTTCTTATACTCCCATGATGAGTGACGTCATTTTACCTGTACAGGTAGGCCAGAAATAGTTATGTTTGCTATGATGGTGCAGCTGTGCAAGGCTGAGCTCTGCCCACCATCTGCTAGTGGCGTTTGCAGGAACAGCACTGTTGCCTGGAGATTCCATGATGTCACTGTGGGCTTCTTTCATGTAGACAGATTCTGTTTGCTCAGAAAATTTGTTTCCCACTTCAGTGCCTGCTATCCTACACGGTGTGTAATTATGGTAAGGTTTCTGCTGAGCACCTTGACAGCATCTGAGGAAATGGAAATGAGTTCCATGATACTGCGTGTTCCTATTTATTTTGGCATCAATGCCAGTTACCTAAGCAACATTATTTCTATTAGACGACCCACGTTATGAAATCCACACCATATACAGCATAAGGGTCACTGTCCATGAGCCCCGTATTGCACTGTAGAAACACGGCTCTTCTTTGCTGTTCTACCACCTTCCAAGTGCCCAAACCCTGCCAACACATGTGTGCTACACGTAATGCCCCATTTTACCTCTCTTTCCTCCCTTCCAAGCCATTCCTCTGTGTCACTTTCCCTTTGGTAACCGTTAGTCCTCTCTTCAGTTCATGGAAGATGCTACTGTCTTGTTCCTTCACTATTTTTCATTTTTTTTAATTCTCCACAGTTGAGTGACTTCAATTGCCACTTGACTTTCTCTTCGTGGCTTATTTCACTCAGAACAATACCCACAAGTTCCATGCATGTTGCTGTAAATGGTAAGATTTGTTTTCTTCATATGACTGAATAATATTCTACATCTCATATACTGATGGACGTTAAGCTTGGCTTTTGTCAACACTTCAGTGAGAAACATAGGGGTGCAATTCTCGTTTTTAAAATGGGCTGCTGCATTCTGCTTATATATTTATAGATTTGTTGTTTTATGTTTATTCATATATGCCTTTATTGATTCATTAATTATTAATCTAAAATTACATGAGAAACATTAATTTTACAAGACCCACACTATAACCAAGATCAACCCAGTTACTTCCCTGAAGTCACTGTCCATGAGCATAGTAAGATACTGTATATACCATTTCCCCCAATCCACATTAATAATGCTAATCGTTATGCCTACCTTCTCCTTGCTTTCATATCTAACTACGACACTATCTTCCCCTTGGTAACTGTTCCTCCAAACTTGTATTCTGTGAATCTGCTGATGATTTGCTCCTTCTGTTTTATCTTGGCGCTTCGTCTCCACGCATGTGTTAAATCATTTGATACTTATTTTCTCTTCCTCACTTATTTCACTGAGCATAATATGCTCTAGCGCCATCCATGTTGCAGCACATGCTAGGATTTGTTTTCTTGTGATGGCTGAGTAATATTCCTTTCTGTATATGTACCACATCTTCTATACCCATTAATCTATTGATGTCCATTAAGCTCGGTTTCTTTGAATAGTACTCTGATTAACATAGGGATATATATATCTTTATTAGCTGGGCAGATTCATTGGTTTTATTGAATTCTTTAATTAATTTATTCTTTATTTACTTATTATTAATCTATACGTAAAAGTATAAAATGAGATTTTCTAGACTCCAACTGTCTCGAAATTCTTCCCAATGCCCCACTGCAGTCACTTCCATCAACAGAGCAATGTACTGTCGATTCACTGCCTGTGTTCACTGTTTGGTTCAGCACTCACTGTGCACCCACAAAATCATTATATGTGCTAAACATAATGCATCCTTTCTCTCCCCACTGTTATCCCTCCATTCTCCCATGTCCACATTAGTCGTTTTCCGTTTGGTAACTGGTAGTTCATTCTTGGGCTCTGTTTGTCTGCCACAATTTTGCTCCTTCAGTTCTTTCCTGCTTCTCTAATTGCACAGATTGGTCATATCATTTGATACTTGTCCTCCTGTCTTAACTCTTTGAAAATAAAACCCCATTTTTTATCCATCTTGTCGCAAAGGGGAAGATTTGTTTTCTTCTTATGGGTGAAATGCAATTAATTGTTTATATATACCACTTCTTCTTTATCCATTCATCTTCTGATGGAGATGGATCGGCTACTGTGAATTGTGCTGCGATAAACTAGGGGGTGCACATACCTTTTTTAAAATTTGGCTACTGCATTCTATCTACTTATCTGTACAACTTTGTTTTCCTCTATGTATCTATCATCTGACAATCTATCTTCTTGCTATCTCACATCTATCATAGTCATTATCTATCTCTATCATCTCTCATCTATCTTCAACTAAAATCTCTGAACCCATCTATGAGTATTTCTTATTTCTCATAATTTCACAATTACATGAGTAACACTGTTTACTAGAACTTCCATCACCAATATATCCCCAGATATCCCATTGCATTCACTATCCTCCAGTGCAGTAAAATAACGTAGAATCACTAGTCTTCTCTGTGACGTACAGTCCTCCACATAACCCAACCCAACACTATGTACTCTCATTCAATTGCACCGTTTTTAACACCCTGTCCTACTTATCCCTCCACTATAGCACAACCGGCCCAGTCTCTTTCCTTTGGTAACCACTAGTAAATTCTTCTCTTCAGCGTGGCTTGTTCAGTTTGGTTATTTCACTTTTTTTCTATTTGTTATTACTCTGCTAGTGAGTGAAATCATTTACCATGTTTCTGACACTCCATCTCTTATTTCCCTGATCATAATTCTCTGCTATCTACATCCATGTTGTTGTAATTCGTAGGATGTGTTTTCCTCATATGGCTGAATAATATAACTCTCCTCATCTTCTGGTGGTTACTGAACTTTGCTACAATTAATGCTGTGGTTATAAACATAGGTGAGCACATGTCTTGTTTAAACTGTGCTGCTGTATTCTGTTACTCTGTATTTATTTTATTGCATTTGTTCATTTAATAATATCTCATTAATGTACAGTTACATTAATAAAATTAAGTGTGCTAGAACACGCCCATCACAAAGAACCCCAGGATTCGCAATTACAGTCACACACCGTGAGCACAGTAGGATACTGTAGAATCACTACCTGTGTTCCCTGTTTTCTACAGCAATTCCCGTAATGCCCACCCACGCTATTCTTGGAAATCATATAGCACACTTTGTTTACTCCGTCCTCCGCCTCCATTCCCTCCTATCCAGAGCATACCCTTCCCCTATGTAAACTCCTAGTCCAATATTCAGTTCTGTGAATATGCTGATGTTATGCTTCTTCAGTTTTTCTTGGTTCTACATCTCTACAGATGGGTCAAATCATTTGACACTTCTCTTTCTTCACCTCTTATTTCATGAGTATAATGCAATCCAGATCTTTCCGACTTGTTGCAAATGTTAGGACTTTTTTTTCTTCTTATGACTGATTATTATGCAACTGTCGAAATGTAACACAACATGTTTACACATTAATCTACTTATGGACACTTACCTGGGCTACGATGCATGGTGCTGATAAACCCGTGGATGTATATGCCTTTTTAAAGTCGGCTCCTGAAATGGATTTTTGATGAGTTTATTATTGATTTGTTGATTTACCATTAATCTACATTTACATGTGTAACGTATTTACTAGACGCCCTTTACTACGTTCCACCCAATCCACCCCTGCAGTCAATTCCATCACCAGAGCAATGTACCGTAGAATCGCTAATTGTCTTCTCTGCTGGTCAGCACACCACGTGCACCCATTCCCACCTTATACATGCTAACGGAAATGCACACTTTCTTCCCCACCTCCTTTCCCCTCCATTCCCAACCATCCATCTCTGTCTCTTTCCCTTTGGTAACTGTGAATCTGTTCTTGTCTTCTGTGACACTGCTGTTTTTCTCCTTCAGTTTTTTCTTTGTTCTTATACTCCCATGATGAGTGACGTCATTTTACCTGTACAGGTAGGCCAGAAATAGTTATGTTTGCTATGATGGTGCAGCTGTGCAAGGCTGAGCTCTGCCCACCATCTGCTAGTGGCGTTTGCAGGAACAGCACTGTTGCCTGGAGATTCCATGATGTCACTGTGGGCTTCTTTCATGTAGACAGATTCTGTTTGCTCAGAAAATTTGTTTCCCACTTCAGTGCCTGCTATCCTACACGGTGTGTAATTATGGTAAGGTTTCTGCTGAGCACCTTGACAGCATCTGAGGAAATGGAAATGAGTTCCATGATACTGCGTGTTTCTTTTTATTTTGGCATCAATGCCAGTTACCTAAGCAACATTATTTCTATTAGACGACCCACGTTATGAAATCCACACCATATACAGCATAAGGGTCACTGTCCATGAGCCCCGTATTGCACTGTAGAAACACGGCTCTTCTTTGCTGTTCTACCACCTTCCAAGTGCCCAATCCCTGCCAACACATGTGTGCTACACGTAATGCCCCATTTTACCTCTCTTTCCTCCCTTCCAAGCCATTCCCCTGTGTCACTTTCCCTTTGGTAACCGTTAGTCCTCTCTTCAGTTCATGGAAGATGCTACTGTCTTGTTCCTTCACTATTTTTTATTTTTTTTAATTCTCCACAGTTGAGTGACTTCAATTGCCACTTGACTTTCTCTTCGTGGCTTATTTCACTCAGAACAATACCCACAAGTTCCATGCATGTTGCTATAAATGGTAAGATTTGTTTTCTTCATATGGCTGAATAATATTCTACATCTCATATACTGATGGACGTTAAGCTTGGCTTTTGTCAACACTTCAGTGAGAAACATAGGGGTGCAATTCTCGTTTTTAAAATGGGCTGCTGCATTCTGCTTATATATTTATAGATTTGTTGTTTTATGTTTATTCATATATGCCTTTATTGATTCATTAATTATTAATCTAAAATTACATGAGAAACATTAATTTTACAAGACCCACACTATAACCAAGATCAACCCAGTTACTTCCCTGAAGTCACTGTCCATGAGCATAGTAAGATACTGTATATACCATTTCCCCCAATCCACATTAATAATGCTAATCGTTATGCCTACCTTCTCCTTGCTTTCATATCTAACTACGACACTATCTTCCCCTTGGTAACTGTTCCTCCAAACTTGTATTCTGTGAATCTGCTGATGATTTGCTCCTTTTGTTTTATCTTGGCGCTTCGTCTCCACGCATGTGTTAAATCATTTGATACTTATTTTCTCTTCCTCACTTATTTCACTGAGCATAATATGCTCTAGCGCCATCCATGTTGCAGCACATGCTAGGATTTGTTTTCTTGTGATGGCTGAGTAATATTCCTTTCTGTATATGTACCACATCTTCTATACCCATTAATCTATTGATGTCCATTAAGCTCGGTTTCTTTGAATAGTACTCTGATTAACATAGGGATATATATATCTTTATTAGCTGGGCAGATTCATTGGTTTTATTGGATTCTTTAATTAATTTATTCTTTATTTACTTATGATTAATCTATACGTAAAAGTATAACATGAGATTTTCTAGACTCCAACTGTCTCGAAATTCTTCCCAATGCCCCACTGCAGTCACTTCCATCAACAGAGCAATGTACTGTCGATTCACTGCCTGTGTTCACTGTTTGGTTCAGCACTCACCGTGCACCCACAAAAACATTATATGTGCTAATCATAATGCATCCTTTCTCTCCCCACTGTTATCCCTCCATTCTCCCATGTCCACATTAGTCGTTTTCCGTTTGGTAACTGGTAGTTCATTCTTGGGCTCTGTTTGTCTGCCACAATTTTGCTCCTTCAGTTCTTTCCTGCTTCTCTAATTGCACAGATTGGTCATATCATTTGATACTTGTCCTCCTGTCTTAACTCTTTGAAAATAAAACCCCATTTTTTATCCATGTTGTCGCAAATGGGAGGATTTGTTTTCTTCTTATGGGTGAAATGCAATTAATTGTTTATATATACCACTTCTTCTTTATCCATTCATCTTCTGATGGAGATGGATCGGCTACTGTGAATTGTGCTGCGATAAACTAGGGGGTGCACATACCTTTTTTAAAATTTGGCTACTGCATTCTATCTACTTATCTGTACAACTTTGTTTTCCTCTATGTATCTATCATCTGACAATCTATCTTCTTGCTATCTCACATCTATCATAGTCATTATCTATCTCTATCATCTCTCATCTATCTTCAACTGAAATCTCTGAACCCATCTATGAGTATTTCTTATTTCTCATAATTTCACAATTACATGAGTAACACTGTTTACTAGAACTTCCATCACCAATATATCCCCAGATATCCCATTGCATTCACTATCCTCCAGTGCAGTAAAATAACGTAGATACACTAGTCTTCTCTGTAACGTACAGTCCTCCACGTAACCCAACCCAACACTATGTACTCTCATTCAATTGCACCGTTTTTAACACCCTGTCCTACTTATCCCTCCACTATAGCACAACCGGCCCAGTCTCTTTCCTTTGGTAACCACTAGTAAATTCTTCTCTTCAGCGTGGCTTGTTCAGTTTGGTTATTTCACTTTTTTTCTATTTGTTATTACTCTGCTAGTGAGTGAAATCATTTACCATGTTTCTGACACTCCAACTCTTATTTCCCTGATCATAATTCTCTGCTATCTACATCCATGTTGTTGTAATTCGTAGGATTTGTTTTCCTCATATGGCTGAATAATATCCCTCTCCTCATCTTCTGGTGGTTACTGAACTTTGCTACTATTAATGCTGTGGTTATAAACATAGGTGAGCACATGTCTTGTTTAAACTGTTCTGCTGTATTCTGTTACTCTGTATTTATTTTATTGCATTTGTTCATTTAATAATATCTCATTAATGTACAGTTACATTAATAAAATTAAGTGTGCTAGAACACGCCCATCACAAAGAACCCCAGGATTCGCAATTACAGTCACACACCGTGAGCACAGTAGGATACTGTAGAATCACTACCTGTGTTCCCTGTTTTCTACAGCAATTCCCGTAATGCCCACCCACGCTATTCTTGGAAATCATATAGCACACTTTGTTTACTCCGTCCTCCGCCTCCATTCCCTCCTATCCAGAGCATACCCTTCCCCTATGTAAACTCCTAGTCCAATATTCAGTTCTGTGAATATGCTGATGTTATGCTTCTTCAGTTTTTCTTGGTTCTACATCTCTACAGATGGGTCAAATCATTTGACACTTCTCTTTCTTCACCTCTTATTTCATGAGTATAATGCAATCCAGATCCTTCCGACTTGTTGCAAATGTTAGGACTTTTTTTCCTTCTTATGACTGATTATTATGCAACTGTCGAAATGTAACACAACATGTTTACACATTAATCTACTTATGGACACTTACCTGGGCTACGATGCATGGTGCTGATAAACCCGTGGATGTATATGCCTTTTTAAAGTCGGCTCCTGAAATGGATTTTTGATGAGTTTATTATTGATTTGTTGATTTACCATTAATCTACATTTACATGTGTAACGTATTTACTAGACGCCCTTTACTACGTTCCACCCAATCCACCCCTGCAGTCAATTCCATCACCAGAGCAATGTACCGTAGAATCGCTAATTGTCTTCTCTGCTGGTCAGCACACCACGTGCACCCATTCCCACCTTATACATGCTAACGGAAATGCACACTTTCTTCCCCACCTCCTTTCCCCTCCATTCCCAACCATCCATCTCTGTCTCTTTCCCTTTGGTAACTGTGAATCTGTTCTTGTCTTCTGTGACACTGCTGTTTTTCTCCTTCAGTTTTTTCTTTGTTCTTATACTCCCATGATGAGTGACGTCATTTTACCTGTACAGGTAGGCCAGAAATAGTTATGTTTGCTATGATGGTGCAGCTGTGCAAGGCTGAGCTCTGCCCACCATCTGCTAGTGGCGTTTGCAGGAACAGCACTGTTGCCTGGAGATTCCATGATGTCACTGTGGGCTTCTTTCATGTAGACAGATTCTGTTTGCTCAGAAAATTTGTTTCCCACTTCAGTGCCTGCTATCCTACACGGTGTGTAATTATGGTAAGGTTTCTGCTGAGCACCTTGACAGCATCTGAGGAAATGGAAATGAGTTCAATGATACTGCGTGTTTCTTTTTATTTTGGCATCAATGCCAGTTACCTAAGCAACATTATTTTAATTAGACGACCCACGTTATGAAATCCAAACCATATACAGCATAAGGGTCACTGTCCATGAGCCCCATATTGCACTGTAGAAACACGGCTCTTCTTTGCTGTTCTACCACCTTCCAAGTGCCCAAACCCTGCCAACACATGTGTGTTACACGTAATGCCCCTATTTTACCTCTCTTTCCTCCCTTCCAAGCCATTCCCCTGTGTCACTTTCCTTTTGGTAACCGTTAGTCCTCTCTTCAGTTCATGGAAGCTGCTACTGTCTTGTTCCTTCACTATTTTTCATTTTTTTAAATTCTCCACAGTTGAGTGACTTCAATTGCCACTTGACTTTCTCTTCGTGGCTTATTTCACTCAGAACAATACCCACAAGTCCCATGCATGTTGCTGTAAATGGTAAGATTTGTTTTCTTCATATGGCTGAATAATATTCTACATCTCATATACTGATGGACGTTAAGCTTGGCTTTTGTCAACACTTCAGTGAGAAACATAGGAGTGCAATTCTCGTTTTTAAAATGGGCTGCTGCATTCTGCTTATATATTTATAGATTTGTTGTTTTATGTTTATTCATATATGCCTTTATTGATTCATTAATTATTAATCTAAAATTACATGAGAAACATTAATTTTACAAGACCCACACTATAACCAAGATCAACCCAGTTACTTCCCTGAAGTCACTGTCCATGAGCATAGTAAGATACTGTATATACCATTTCCCCCAATTTACATTTATAATGCTAATCGTTATGCCTACCTTCTCCTTGCTTTCATATCTAACTACGACACTATCTTCCCCTTGGTAACTGTTCCTCCAAACTTGTATTCTGTGAATCTGCTGATGATTTGCTCCTTTTGTTTTATCTTGGCGCTTCGTCTCCACGCATGTGTTAAATCATTTGATACTTATTTTCTCTTCCTCACTTATTTCACTGAGCATAATATGCTCTAGCGCCATCCATGTTGCAGCACATGCTAGGATTTGTTTTCTTGTGATGGCTGAGTAATATTCCTTTCTGTATATGTACCACATCTTCTATACCCATTAATCTATTGATGTCCATTAAGCTCGGTTTCTTTGAATAGTACTCTGATTAACATAGGGATATATATATCTTTATTAGCTGGGCAGATTCATTGGTTTTATTGGATTCTTTAATTAATTTATTCTTTATTTACTTATTATTAATCTATACGTAAAAGTATAACATGAGATTTTCTAGACTCCAACTGTCTCGAAATTCTTCCCAATGCCCCACTGCAGTCACTTCCATCAACAGAGCAATGTACTGTCGATTCACTGCCTGTGTTCACTGTTTGGTTCAGCACTCACCGTGCACCCACAAAAACATTATATGTGCTAATCATAATGCATCCTTTCTCTCCCCACTGTTATCCCTCCATTCTCCCATGTCCACATTAGTCGTTTTCCGTTTGGTAACTGGTAGTTCATTCTTGGGCTCTGTTTGTCTGCCACAATTTTGCTCCTTCAGTTCTTTCCTGCTTCTCTAATTGCACAGATTGGTCATATCATTTGATACTTGTCCTCCTGTCTTAACTCTTTGAAAATAAAACCCCATTTTTTATCCATGTTGTCGCAAATGGGAGGATTTGTTTTCTTCTTATGGGTGAAATGCAATTAATTGTTTATATATACCACTTCTTCTTTATCCATTCATCTTCTGATGGAGATGGATCGGCTACTGTGAATTGTGCTGCGATAAACTAGGGGGTGCACATACCTTTTTTAAAATTTGGCTACTGCATTCTATCTACTTATCTGTACAACTTTGTTTTCCTCTATGTATCTATCATCTGACAATCTATCTTCTTGCTATCTCACATCTATCATAGTCATTATCTATCTCTATCATCTCTCATCTATCTTCAACTGAAATCTCTGAAAACATCTATGAGTATTTCTTATTTCTCATAATTTCACAGTTACATGAGTAACACTGTTTACTAGAACTTCCATCACCAATATATCCCCAGATATCCCATTGCATTCACTATCCTCCAGTGCAGTAAAATAACGTAGATACACTAGTCTTCTCTGTAACGTACAGTCCTCCACGTAACCCAACCCAACTCTATGTACTCTCATTCAATTGCACCGTTTTTAACACCCTGTCCTACTTATCCCTCCACTATAGCACAACCGGCCCAGTCTCTTTCCTTTGGTAACCACTAGTAAATTCTTCTCTTCAGCGTGGCTTGTTCAGTTTGGTTATTTCACTTTTTTTCTATTTGTTATTACTCTGCTAGTGAGTGAAATCATTTACCATGTTTCTGACACTCCAACTCTTATTTCCCTGATCATAATACTCTGCTATCTACATCCATGTTGTTGTAATTCGTAGGATTTGTTTTCCTCATATGGCTGAATAATATCCCTCTCCTCATCTTCTGGTGGTTACTGAACTTTGCTACTATTAATGCTGTGGTTATAAACATAGGTGAGCACATGTCTTGTTTAAACTGTTCTGCTGTATTCTGTTACTCTGTATTTATTTTATTGCATTTGTTCATTTAATAATATCTCATTAATGTACAGTTACATTAATAAAATTAAGTGTGCTAGAACACGCCCATCACAAAGAACCCCAGGATTCGCAATTACAGTCACACACCGTGAGCACAGTAGGATACTGTAGAATCACTACCTGTGTTCCCTGTTTTCTACAGCAATTCCCGTAATGCCCACCCACGCTATTCTTGGAAATCATATAGCACACTTTGTTTACTCCGTCCTCCGCCTCCATTCCCTCCTATCCAGAGCATACCCTTCCCCTATGTAAACTCCTAGTCCAATATTCAGTTCTGTGAATATGCTGATGTTATGCTTCTTCAGTTTTTCTTGGTTCTACATCTCTACAGATGGGTCAAATCATTTGACACTTCTCTTTCTTCACCTCTTATTTCATGAGTATAATGCAATCCAGATCCTTCCGACTTGTTGCAAATGTTAGGACTTTTTTTTCTTCTTATGACTGATTATTATGCAACTGTCGAAATGTAACACAACATGTTTACACATTAATCTACTTATGGACACTTACCTGGGCTACGATGCATGGTGCTGATAAACCCGTGGATGTATATGCCTTTTTAAAGTCGGCTCCTGAAATGGATTTTTGATGAGTTTATTATTGATTTGTTGATTTACCATTAATCTACATTTACATGTGTAACGTATTTACTAGACGCCCTTTACTACGTTCCACCCAATCCACCCCTGCAGTCAATTCCATCACCAGAGCAATGTACCGTAGAATCGCTAATTGTCTTCTCTGCTGGTCAGCACACCACGTGCACCCATTCCCACCTTATACATGCTAACGGAAATGCACACTTTCTTCCCCACCTCCTTTCCCCTCCATTCCCAACCATCCATCTCTGTCTCTTTCCCTTTGGTAACTGTGAATCTGTTCTTGTCTTCTGTGACACTGCTGTTTTTCTCCTTCAGTTTTTTCTTTGTTCTTATACTCCCATGATGAGTGACGTCATTTTACCTGTACAGGTAGGCCAGAAATAGTTATGTTTGCTATGATGGTGCAGCTGTGCAAGGCTGAGCTCTGCCCACCATCTGCTAGTGGCGTTTGCAGGAACAGCACTGTTGCCTGGAGATTCCATGATGTCACTGTGGGCTTCTTTCATGTAGACAGATTCTGTTTGCTCAGAAAATTTGTTTCCCACTTCAGTGCCTGCTATCCTACACGGTGTGTAATTATGGTAAGGTTTCTGCTGAGCACCTTGACAGCATCTGAGGAAATGGAAATGAGTTCAATGATACTGCGTGTTTCTTTTTATTTTGGCATCAATGCCAGTTACCTAAGCAACATTATTTTAATTAGACGACCCACGTTATGAAATCCAAACCATATACAGCATAAGGGTCACTGTCCATGAGCCCCATATTGCACTGTAGAAACACGGCTCTTCTTTGCTGTTCTACCATCTTCCAAGTGCCCAAACCCTGCCAACACATGTGTGTTACACGTAATGCCCCTATTTTACCTCTCTTTCCTCCCTTCCAAGCCATTCCCCTGTGTCACTTTCCTTTTGGTAACCGTTAGTCCTCTCTTCAGTTCATGGAAGATGCTACTGTCTTGTTCCTTCACTATTTTTCATTTTTTTAAATTCTCCACAGTTGAGTGACTTCAATTGCCACTTGACTTTCTCTTCGTGGCTTATTTCACTCAGAACAATACCCACAAGTTCCATGCATGTTGCTGTAAATGGTAAGATTTGTTTTCTTCATATGGCTGAATAATATTCTACATCTCATATACTGATGGACGTTAAGCTTGGCTTTTGTCAACACTTCAGTGAGAAACATAGGGGTGCAATTCTCGTTTTTAAAATGGGCTGCTGCATTCTGCTTATATATTTATAGATTTGTTGTTTTATGTTTATTCATATATGCCTTTATTGATTCATTAATTATTAATCTAAAATTACATGAGAAACATTAATTTTACAAGACCCACACTATAACCAAGATCAACCCAGTTACTTCCCTGAAGTCACTGTCCATGAGCATAGTAAGATACTGTATATACCATTTCCCCCAATCCACATTAATAATGCTAATCGTTATGCCTACCTTCTCCTTGCTTTCATATCTAACTACGACACTATCTTCCCCTTGGTAACTGTTCCTCCAAACTTGTATTCTGTGAATCTGCTGATGATTTGCTCCTTTTGTTTTATCTTGGCGCTTCGTCTCCACGCATGTGTTAAATCATTTGATACTTATTTTCTCTTCCTCACTTATTTCACTGAGCATAATATGCTCTAGCGCCATCCATGTTGCAGCACATGCTAGGATTTGTTTTCTTGTGATGGCTGAGTAATATTCCTTTCTGTATATGTACCACATCTTCTATACCCATTAATCTATTGATGTCCATTAAGCTCGGTTTCTTTGAATAGTACTCTGATTAACATAGGGATATATATATCTTTATTAGCTGGGCAGATTCATTGGTTTTATTGGATTCTTTAATTAATTTATTCTTTATTTACTTATTATTAATCTATACGTAAAAGTATAACATGAGATTTTCTAGACTCCAACTGTCTCGAAATTCTTCCCAATGCCCCACTGCAGTCACTTCCATCAACAGAGCAATGTACTGTCGATTCACTGCCTGTGTTCACTGTTTGGTTCAGCACTCACCGTGCACCCACAAAAACATTATATGTGCTAATCATAATGCATCCTTTCTCTCCCCACTGTTATCCCTCCATTCTCCCATGTCCACATTAGTCGTTTTCCGTTTGGTAACTGGTAGTTCATTCTTGGGCTCTGTTTGTCTGCCACAATTTTGCTCCTTCAGTTCTTTCCTGCTTCTCTAATTGCACAGATTGGTCATATCATTTGATACTTGTCCTCCTGTCTTAACTCTTTGAAAATAAAACCCCATTTTTTATCCATGTTGTCGCAAATGGGAGGATTTGTTTTCTTCTTATGGGTGAAATGCAATTAATTGTTTATATATACCACTTCTTCTTTATCCATTCATCTTCTGATGGAGATGGATCGGCTACTGTGAATTGTGCTGCGATAAACTAGGGGGTGCACATACCTTTTTTAAAATTTGGCTACTGCATTCTATCTACTTATCTGTACAACTTTGTTTTCCTCTATGTATCTATCATCTGACAATCTATCTTCTTGCTATCTCACATCTATCATAGTCATTATCTATCTCTATCATCTCTCATCTATCTTCAACTGAAATCTCTGAACCCATCTATGAGTATTTCTTATTTCTCATAATTTCACAATTACATGAGTAACACTGTTTACTAGAACTTCCATCACCAATATATCCCCAGATATCCCATTGCATTCACTATCCTCCAGTGCAGTAAAATAACGTAGATACACTAGTCTTCTCTGTAACGTACAGTCCTCCACGTAACCCAACCCAACACTATGTACTCTCATTCAATTGCACCGTTTTTAACACCCTGTCCTACTTATCCCTCCACTATAGCACAACCGGCCCAGTCTCTTTCCTTTGGTAACCACTAGTAAATTCTTCTCTTCAGCGTGGCTTGTTCAGTTTGGTTATTTCACTTTTTTTCTATTTGTTATTACTCTGCTAGTGAGTGAAATCATTTACCATGTTTCTGACACTCCAACTCTTATTTCCCTGATCATAATACTCTGCTATCTACATCCATGTTGTTGTAATTCGTAGGATTTGTTTTCCTCATATGGCTGAATAATATCCCTCTCCTCATCTTCTGGTGGTTACTGTACTTTGCTACTATTAATGCTGTGGTTATAAACATAGGTGAGCACATGTCTTGTTTAAACTGTTCTGCTGTATTCTGTTACTCTGTATTTATTTTATTGCATTTGTTAATTTAATAATATCTCATTAATGTACAGTTACATTAATAAAATTAAGTGTGCTAGAACACGCCCATCACAAAGAACCCCAGGATTCGCAATTACAGTCACACACCGTGAGCACAGTAGGATACTGTAGAATCACTACCTGTGTTCCCTGTTTTCTACAGCAATTCACGTAATGCCCACCCACGCTATTCTTGGAAATCATATAGCACACTTTGTTTACTCCGTCCTCCGCCTCCATTCCCTCCTATCCAGAGCATACCCTTCCCCTATGTAAACTCCTAGTCCAATATTCAGTTCTGTGAATATGCTGATGTTATGCTTCTTCAGTTTTTCTTGGTTCTACATCTCTACAGATGGGTCAAATCATTTGACACTTCTCTTTCTTCACCTCTTATTTCATGACTATAATGCAATCCAGATCCTTCCGACTTGTTGCAAATGTTAGGACTTTTTTTTCTTCTTATGACTGATTATTATGCAACTGTCGAAATGTAACACAACATGTTTACACATTAATCTACTTATGGACACTTACCTGGGCTACGATGCATGGTGCTGATAAACCCGTGGATGTATATGCCTTTTTAAAGTTGGCTCCTGAAATGGATTTTTGATGAGTTTATTATTGATTTGTTGATTTACCATTAATCTACATTTACATGTGTAACGTATTTACTAGACGCCCTTTACTACGTTCCACCCAATCCACCCCTGCAGTCAATTCCATCACCAGAGCAATGTACCGTAGAATCGCTAATTGTCTTCTCTGCTGGTCAGCACACCACGTGCACCCATTCCCACCTTATACATGCTAACGGAAATGCACACTTTCTTCCCCACCTCCTTTCCCCTCCATTCCCAACCATCCATCTCTGTCTCTTTCCCTTTGGTAACTGTGAATCTGTTCTTGTCTTCTGTGACACTGCTGTTTTTCTCCTTCAGTTTTTTCTTTGTTCTTATACTCCCATGATGAGTGACGTCATTTTACCTGTACAGGTAGGCCAGAAATAGTTATGTTTGCTATGATGGTGCAGCTGTGCAAGGCTGAGCTCTGCCCACCATCTGCTAGTGGCGTTTGCAGGAACAGCACTGTTGCCTGGAGATTCCATGATGTCACTGTGGGCTTCTTTCATGTAGACAGATTCTGTTTGCTCAGAAAATTTGTTTCCCACTTCAGTGCCTGCTATCCTACACGGTGTGTAATTATGGTAAGGTTTCTGCTGAGCACCTTGACAGCATCTGAGGAAATGGAAATGAGTTCCATGATACTGCGTGTTTCTTTTTATTTTGGCATCAATGCCAGTTACCTAAGCAACATTATTTCTATTAGACGACCCACGTTATGAAATCCACACCATATACAGCATAAGGGTCACTGTCCATGAGCCCCGTATTGCACTGTAGAAACACGGCTCTTCTTTGCTGTTCTACCACCTTCCATGTGCCCACACCCTGCTAACACATGTGTGCTACACGTAATGCCCCATTTTACCTCTCCTTCCTCCCTTCCAAGCCATTCCCCTGTGTCACTTTCCCTTTGGTAACCGTTAGTCCTCTCTTCAGTTCATGGAAGATGCTACTGTCTTGTTCCTTCACTATTTTTCATTTTTTTTAATTCTCCACAGTTGAGTGACTTCAATTGCCACTTGACTTTCTCTTCGTGGCTTATTTCACTCAGAACAATACCCACAAGTTCTATGCATGTTGCTGTAAATGGTAAGATTTGTTTTCTTCATATGGCTGAATAATATTCTACATCTCATATACTGATGGACGTTAAGCTTGGCTTTTGTCAACACTTCAGTGAGAAACATAGGGGTGCAATTCTCGTTTTTAAAATGGGCTGCTGCATTCTGCTTATATATTTATAGATTTGTTGTTTTATGTTTATTCATATATGCCTTTATTGATTCATTAATTATTAATCTAAAATTACATGAGAAACATTAATTTTACAAGACCCACACTATAACCAAGATCAACCCAGTTACTTCCCTGAAGTCACTGTCCATGAGCATAGTAAGATACTGTATATACCATTTCCCCCAATCCACATTAATAATGCTAATCGTTATGCCTACCTTCTCCTTGCTTTCATATCTAACTACGACACTATCTTCCCCTTGGTAACTGTTCCTCCAAACTTGTATTCTGTGAATCTGCTGATGATTTGCTCCTTTTGTTTTATCTTGGCGCTTCGTCTCCACGCATGTGTTAAATCATTTGATACTTATTTTCTCTTCCTCACTTATTTCACTGAGCATAATATGCTCTAGCGCCATCCATGTTGCAGCACATGCTAGGATTTGTTTTCTTGTGATGGCTGAGTAATATTCCTTTCTGTATATGTACCACATCTTCTATACCCATTAATCTATTGATGTCCATTAAGCTCGGTTTCTTTGAATAGTACTCTGATTAACATAGGGATATATATATCTTTATTAGCTGGGCAGATTCATTGGTTTTATTGGATTCTTTAATTAATTTATTCTTTATTTACTTATGATTAATCTATACGTAAAAGTATAACATGAGATTTTCTAGACTCCAACTGTCTCGAAATTCTTCCCAATGCCCCACTGCAGTCACTTCCATCAACAGAGCAATGTACTGTCGATTCACTGCCTGTGTTCACTGTTTGGTTCAGCACTCACCATGCACCCACAAAAACATTATATGTGCTAATCATAATGCATCCTTTCTCTCCCCACTGTTATCCCTCCATTCTCCCATGTCCACATTAGTCGTTTTCCGTTTGGTAACTGGTAGTTCATTCTTGGGCTCTGTTTGTCTGCCACAATTTTGCTCCTTCAGTTCTTTCCTGCTTCTCTAATTGCACAGATTGGTCATATCATTTGATACTTGTCCTCCTGTCTTAACTCTTTGAAAATAAAACCCCATTTTTTATCCATGTTGTCGCAAATGGGAGGATTTGTTTTCTTCTTATGTGTGAAATGCAATTAATTGTTTATATATACCACTTCTTCTTTATCCATTCATCTTCTGATGGAGATGGATCGGCTACTGTGAATTGTGCTGCGAAAACTAGGGGGTGCACATACCTTTTTTAAAATTTGGCTACTGCATTCTATCTACTTATCTGTACAACTTTGTTTTCCTCTATGTATCTATCATCTGACAATCTATCTTCTTGCTATCTCACATCTATCATAGTCATTATCTATCTCTATCATCTCTCATCTATCTTCAACTGAAATCTCTGAACCCATCTATGAGTATTTCTTATTTCTCATAATTTCACAATTACATGAGTAACACTGTTTACTAGAACTTCCATCACCAATATATCCCCAGATATCCCATTGCATTCACTATCCTCCAGTGCAGTAAAATAACGTAGATACACTAGTCTTCTCTGTAACGTACAGTCCTCCACGTAACCCAACCCAACACTATGTACTCTCATTCAATTGCACCGTTTTTAACACCCTGTCCTACTTATCCCTCCACTATAGCACAACCGGCCCAGTCTCTTTCCTTTGGTAACCACTAGTAAATTCTTCTCTTCAGCGTGGCTTGTTCAGTTTGGTTATTTCACTTTTTTTCTATTTGTTATTACTCTGCTAGTGAGTGAAATCATTTACCATGTTTCTGACACTCCAACTCTTATTTCCCTGATCATAATTCTCTGCTATCTACATCCATGTTGTTGTAATTCGTAGGATTTGTTTTCCTCATATGGCTGAATAATATCCCTCTCCTCATCTTCTGGTGGTTACTGAACTTTGCTACTATTAATGCTGTGGTTATAAACATAGGTGAGCACATGTCTTGTTTAAACTGTTCTGCTGTATTCTGTTACTCTGTATTTATTTTATTTCATTTGTTCATTTAATAATATCTCATTAATGTACAGTTACATTAATAAAATTAAGTGTGCTAGAACACGCCCATCACAAAGAACCCCAGGATTCGCAATTACAGTCACACACCGTGAGCACAGTAGGATACTGTAGAATCACTACCTGTGTTCCCTGTTTTCTACAGCAATTCCCGTAATGCCCACCCACGCTATTCTTGGAAATCATATAGCACACTTTGTTTACTCCGTCCTCCGCCTCCATTCCCTCCTATCCAGAGCATACCCTTCCCCTATGTAAACTCCTAGTCCAATATTCAGTTCTGTGAATATGCTGATGTTATGCTTCTTCAGTTTTTCTTGGTTCTACATCTCTACAGATGGGTCAAATCATTTGACACTTCTCTTTCTTCACCTCTTATTTCATGAGTATAATGCAATCCAGATCCTTCCGACTTGTTGCAAATGTTAGGACTTTTTTTTCTTCTTATGACTGATTATTATGCAACTGTCGAAATGTAACACAACATGTTTACACATTAATCTACTTATGGACACTTACCTGGGCTACGATGCATGGTGCTGATAAACCCGTGGATGTATATGCCTTTTTAAAGTCGGCTCCTGAAATGGATTTTTGATGAGTTTATTATTGATTTGTTGATTTACCATTAATCTACATTTACATGTGTAACGTATTTACTAGACGCCCTTTACTACGTTCCACCCAATCCACCCCTGCAGTCAATTCCATCACCAGAGCAATGTACCGTAGAATCGCTAATTGTCTTCTCTGCTGGTCAGCACACCACGTGCACCCATTCCCACCTTATACATGCTAACGGAAATGCACACTTTCTTCCCCACCTCCTTTCCCCTCCATTCCCAACCAACCATCTCTGTCTCTTTCCCTTTGGTAACTGTGAATCTGTTCTTGTCTTCTGTGACACTGCTGTTTTTCTCCTTCAGTTTTTTCTTTGTTCTTATACTCCCATGATGAGTGACGTCATTTTACCTGTACAGGTAGGCCAGAAATAGTTATGTTTGCTATGATGGTGCAGCTGTGCAAGGCTGAGCTCTGCCCACCATCTGCTAGTGGCGTTTGCAGGAACAGCACTGTTGCCTGGAGATTCCATGATGTCACTGTGGGCTTCTTTCATGTAGACAGATTCTGTTTGCTCAGAAAATTTGTTTCCCACTTCAGTGCCTGCTATCCTACACGGTGTGTAATTATGGTAAGGTTTCTGCTGAGCACCTTGACAGCATCTGAGGAAATGGAAATGAGTTCCATGATACTGCGTGTTTCTTTTTATTTTGGCATCAATGCCAGTTACCTAAGCAACATTATTTTAATTAGACGACCCACGTTATGAAATCCACACCATATACAGCATAAGGGTCACTGTCCATGAGCCCCGTATTGCACTGTAGAAACACGGCTCTTCTTTGCTGTTCTACCACCTTCCATGTGCCCACACCCTGCCAACACATGTGTGCTACACGTAATGCCCCATTTTACCTCTCCTTCCTCCCTTCCAAGCCATTCCCCTGTGTCACTTTCCCTTTGGTAACCGTTAGTCCTCTCTTCAGTTCATGGAAGATGCTACTGTCTTGTTCCTTCACTATTTTTCATTTTTTTTAATTCTCCACAGTTGAGTGACTTCAATTGCCACTTGACTTTCTCTTCGTGGCTTATTTCACTCAGAACAATACCCACAAGTTCTATGCATGTTGCTGTAAATGGTAAGATTTGTTTTCTTCATATGGCTGAATAATATTCTACATCTCATATACTGATGGACGTTAAGCTTGGCTTTTGTCAACACTTCAGTGAGAAACATAGGGGTGCAATTCTCGTTTTTAAAATGGGCTGCTGCATTCTGCTTATATATTTATAGATTTGTTGTTTTATGTTTATTCATATATGCCTTTATTGATTCATTAATTATTAATCTAAAATTACATGAGAAACATTAATTTTACAAGACCCACACTATAACCAAGATCAACCCAGTTACTTCCCTGAAGTCACTGTCCATGAGCATAGTAAGATACTGTATATACCATTTCCCCCAATCCACATTAATAATGCTAATCGTTATGCCTACCTTCTCCTTGCTTTCATATCTAACTACGACACTATCTTCCCCTTGGTAACTGTTCCTCCAAACTTGTATTCTGTGAATCTGCTGATGATTTGCTCCTTTTGTTTTATCTTGGCGCTTCGTCTCCACGCATGTGTTAAATCATTTGATACTTATTTTCTCTTCCTCACTTATTTCACTGAGCATAATATGCTCTAGCGCCATCCATGTTGCAGCACATGCTAGGATTTGTTTTCTTGTGATGGCTGAGTAATATTCCTTTCTGTATATGTACCACATCTTCTATACCCATTAATCTATTGATGTCCATTAAGCTCGGTTTCTTTGAATAGTACTCTGATTAACATAGGGATATATATATCTTTATTAGCTGGGCAGATTCATTGGTTTTATTGGATTCTTTAATTAATTTATTCTTTATTTACTTATGATTAATCTATACGTAAAAGTATAACATGAGATTTTCTAGACTCCAACTGTCTCGAAATTCTTCCCAATGCCCCACTGCAGTCACTTCCATCAACAGAGCAATGTACTGTCGATTCACTGCCTGTGTTCACTGTTTGGTTCAGCACTCACCATGCACCCACAAAAACATTATATGTGCTAATCATAATGCATCCTTTCTCTCCCCACTGTTATCCCTCCATTCTCCCATGTCCACATTAGTCGTTTTCCGTTTGGTAACTGGTAGTTCATTCTTGGGCTCTGTTTGTCTGCCACAATTTTGCTCCTTCAGTTCTTTCCTGCTTCTCTAATTGCACAGATTGGTCATATCATTTGATACTTGTCCTCCTGTCTTAACTCTTTGAAAATAAAACCCCATTTTTTATCCATGTTGTCGCAAATGGGAGGATTTGTTTTCTTCTTATGTGTGAAATGCAATTAATTGTTTATATATACCACTTCTTCTTTATCCATTCATCTTCTGATGGAGATGGATCGGCTACTGTGAATTGTGCTGCGAAAACTAGGGGGTGCACATACCTTTTTTAAAATTTGGCTACTGCATTCTATCTACTTATCTGTACAACTTTGTTTTCCTCTATGTATCTATCATCTGACAATCTATCTTCTTGCTATCTCACATCTATCATAGTCATTATCTATCTCTATCATCTCTCATCTATCTTCAACTGAAATCTCTGAACCCATCTATGAGTATTTCTTATTTCTCATAATTTCACAATTACATGAGTAACACTGTTTACTAGAACTTCCATCACCAATATATCCCCAGATATCCCATTGCATTCACTATCCTCCAGTGCAGTAAAATAACGTAGATACACTAGTCTTCTCTGTAACGTACAGTCCTCCACGTAACCCAACCCAACACTATGTACTCTCATTCAATTGCACCGTTTTTAACACCCTGTCCTACTTATCCCTCCACTATAGCACAACCGGCCCAGTCTCTTTCCTTTGGTAACCACTAGTAAATTCTTCTCTTCAGCGTGGCTTGTTCAGTTTGGTTATTTCACTTTTTTTCTATTTGTTATTACTCTGCTAGTGAGTGAAATCATTTACCATGTTTCTGACACTCCAACTCTTATTTCCCTGATCATAATTCTCTGCTATCTACATCCATGTTGTTGTAATTCGTAGGATTTGTTTTCCTCATATGGCTGAATAATATCCCTCTCCTCATCTTCTGGTGGTTACTGAACTTTGCTACTATTAATGCTGTGGTTATAAACATAGGTGAGCACATGTCTTGTTTAAACTGTTCTGCTGTATTCTGTTACTCTGTATTTATTTTATTTCATTTGTTCATTTAATAATATCTCATTAATGTACAGTTACATTAATAAAATTAAGTGTGCTAGAACACGCCCATCACAAAGAACCCCAGGATTCGCAATTACAGTCACACACCGTGAGCACAGTAGGATACTGTAGAATCACTACCTGTGTTCCCTGTTTTCTACAGCAATTCCCGTAATGCCCACCCACGCTATTCTTGGAAATCATATAGCACACTTTGTTTACTCCGTCCTCCGCCTCCATTCCCTCCTATCCAGAGCATACCCTTCCCCTATGTAAACTCCTAGTCCAATATTCAGTTCTGTGAATATGCTGATGTTATGCTTCTTCAGTTTTTCTTGGTTCTACATCTCTACAGATGGGTCAAATCATTTGACACTTCTCTTTCTTCACCTCTTATTTCATGAGTATAATGCAATCCAGATCCTTCCGACTTGTTGCAAATGTTAGGACTTTTTTTTCTTCTTATGACTGATTATTATGCAACTGTCGAAATGTAACACAACATGTTTACACATTAATCTACTTATGGACACTTACCTGGGCTACGATGCATGGTGCTGATAAACCCGTGGATGTATATGCCTTTTTAAAGTCGGCTCCTGAAATGGATTTTTGATGAGTTTATTATTGATTTGTTGATTTACCATTAATCTACATTTACATGTGTAACGTATTTACTAGACGCCCTTTACTACGTTCCACCCAATCCACCCCTGCAGTCAATTCCATCACCAGAGCAATGTACCGTAGAATCGCTAATTGTCTTCTCTGCTGGTCAGCACACCACGTGCACCCATTCCCACCTTATACATGCTAACGGAAATGCACACTTTCTTCCCCACCTCCTTTCCCCTCCATTCCCAACCAACCATCTCTGTCTCTTTCCCTTTGGTAACTGTGAATCTGTTCTTGTCTTCTGTGACACTGCTGTTTTTCTCCTTCAGTTTTTTCTTTGTTCTTATACTCCCATGATGAGTGACGTCATTTTACCTGTACAGGTAGGCCAGAAATAGTTATGTTTGCTATGATGGTGCAGCTGTGCAAGGCTGAGCTCTGCCCACCATCTGCTAGTGGCGTTTGCAGGAACAGCACTGTTGCCTGGAGATTCCATGATGTCACTGTGGGCTTCTTTCATGTAGACAGATTCTGTTTGCTCAGAAAATTTGTTTCCCACTTCAGTGCCTGCTATCCTACACGGTGTGTAATTATGGTAAGGTTTCTGCTGAGCACCTTGACAGCATCTGAGGAAATGGAAATGAGTTCAATGATACTGCGTGTTTCTTTTTATTTTGGCATCAATGCCAGTTACCTAAGCAACATTATTTTAATTAGACGACCCACGTTATGAAATCCAAACCATATACAGCATAAGGGTCACTGTCCATGAGCCCCATATTGCACTGTAGAAACACGGCTCTTCTTTGCTGTTCTACCACCTTCCAAGTGCCCAAACCCTGCCAACACATGTGTGTTACACGTAATGCCCCTATTTTACCTCTCTTTCCTCCCTTCCAAGCCATTCCCCTGTGTCACTTTCCTTTTGGTAACCGTTAGTCCTCTCTTCAGTTCATGGAAGATGCTACTGTCTTGTTCCTTCACTATTTTTCATTTTTTTAAATTCTCCACAGTTGAGTGACTTCAATTGCCACTTGACTTTCTCTTCGTGGCTTATTTCACTCAGAACAATACCCACAAGTTCCATGCATGTTGCTGTAAATGGTAAGATTTGTTTTCTTCATATGGCTGAATAATATTCTACATCTCATATACTGATGGACGTTAAGCTTGGCTTTTGTCAACACTTCAGTGAGAAACATAGGGGTGCAATTCTCGTTTTTAAAATGGGCTGCTGCATTCTGCTTATATATTTATAGATTTGTTGTTTTATGTTTATTCATATATGACTTTATTGATTCATTAATTATTAATCTAAAATTACATGAGAAACATTAATTTTACAAGACCCACACTATAACCAAGATCAACCCAGTTACTTCCCTGAAGTCACTGTCCATGAGCATAGTAAGATACTGTATATACCATTTCCCCCAATCCACATTAATAATGCTAATCGTTATGCCTACCTTCTCCTTGCTTTCATATCTAACTACGACACTATCTTCCCCTTGGTAACTGTTCCTCCAAACTTGTATTCTGTGAATCTGCTGATGATTTGCTCCTTCTGTTTTATCTTGGCGCTTCGTCTCCACGCATGTGTTAAATCATTTGATACTTATTTTCTCTTCCTCACTTATTTCACTGAGCATAATATGCTCTAGCGCCATCCATGTTGCAGCACATGCTAGGATTTGTTTTCTTGTGATGGCTGAGTAATATTCCTTTCTGTATATGTACCACATCTTCAATACCCATTAATCTATTGATGTCCATTAAGCTCGGTTTCTTTGAATAGTACTCTGATTAACATAGGGATATATATATCTTTATTAGCTGGGCAGATTCATTGGTTTTATTGGATTCTTTAATTAATTTATTCTTTATTTACTTATTATTAATCTATACGTAAAAGTATAACATGAGATTTTCTAGACTCCAACTGTCTCGAAATTCTTCCCAATGCCCCACTGCAGTCACTTCCATCAACAGAGCAATGTACTGTCGATTCACTGCCTGTGTTCACTGTTTGGTTCAGCACTCACCGTGCACCCACAAAAACATTATATGTGCTAATCATAATGCATCCTTTCTCTCCCCACTGTTATCCCTCCATTCTCCCATGTCCACATTAGTCGTTTTCCGTTTGGTAACTGGTAGTTCATTCTTGGGCACTGTTTGTCTGCCACAATTTTGCTCCTTCAGTTCTTTCCTGCTTCTCTAATTGCACAGATTGGTCATATCATTTGATACTTGTCCTCCTGTCTTAACTCTTTGAAAATAAAACCCCATTTTTTATCCATGTTGTCGCAAAGGGGAGGATTTTTTTTCTTCTTATGGGTGAAATGCAATTAATTGTTTATATATACCACTTCTTCTTTATCCATTCATCTTCTGATGGAGATGGATCGGCTACTGTGAATTGTGCTGCGATAAAGTAGGGGGTGCACATACCTTTTTTAAAATTTGGCTACTGCCTTCTATCTACTTATCTGTACAACTTTGCTTTCCTCTACGTATCTATCATCTGACAATCTATCTTCTTGCTATCTCACATCTATCATAGTCATTATCTATCTCTATCATCTCTCATCTATCTTCAACTGAAATCTCTGAACCCATCTATGAGTATTTCTTATTTCTCATAATTTCACAATTACATGAGTAACACTGTTTACTAGAACTTCCATCACCAATATATCCCCAGATATCCCATTGCATTCACTATCCTCCAGTGCAGTAAAATAACGTAGAATCACTAGTCTTCTCTGTGACGTACAGTCCTCCACGTAACCCAACCCAACACTATGTACTCTCATTCAATTGCACCGTTTTTAACACCCTGTCCTACTTATCCCTCCACTATAGCACAACCGGCCCAGTCTCTTTCCTTTGGTAACCACTAGTAAATTCTTCTCTTCAGCGTGGCTTGTTCAGTTTGGTTATTTCACTTTTTCTCTATTTGTTATTACTCTGCTAGTGAGTGAAATCATTTACCATGTTTCTGACACTCCATCTCTTATTTAACTGATCATAATTCTCTGCTATCTACATCCATGTTGTTGTAATTCGTAGGATTTGTTTTCCTCATATGGCTGAATAATATCCCTCTCCTCATCTTCTGGTGGTTACTGAACTTTGCTACTATTAATGCTGTGGTTATAAACATAGGTGAGCACATGTCTTGTTTAAACTGTGCTGCTGTATTCTGTTACTCTGTATTTATTTTATTGCATTTGTTCATTTAATAATATCTCATTAATGTACAGTTACATTAATAAAATTAAGTGTGCTAGAACACGCCCATCACAAAGAACCCCAGGATTCGCAATTACAGTCACACACCGTGAGCACAGTAGGATACTGTAGAATCACTACCTGTGTTCCCTGTTTTCTACAGCAATTCCCGTAATGCCCACCCACGCTATTCTTGGAAATCATATAGCACACTTTGTTTACTCCGTCCTCCGCCTCCATTCCCTCCTATCCAGAGCATACCCTTCCCCTATGTAAACTCCTAGTCCAATATTCAGTTCTGTGAATATGCTGATGTTATGCTTCTTCAGTTTTTCTTGGTTCTACATCTCTACAGATGGGTCAAATCATTTGACACTTCTCTTTCTTCACCTCTTATTTCATGAGTATAATGCAATCCAGATCCTTCCGACTTGTTGCAAATGTTAGGACTTTTTTTCCTTCTTATGACTGATTATTATGCAACTGTCGAAATGTAACACAACATGTTTACACATTAATCTACTTATGGACACTTACCTGGGCTACGATGCATGGTGCTGATAAACCCGTGGATGTATATGCCTTTTTAAAGTCGGCTCCTGAAATGGATTTTTGATGAGTTTATTATTGATTTGTTGATTTACCATTAATCTACATTTACATGTGTAACGTATTTACTAGACGCCCTTTACTACGTTCCACGCAATCCACCCCTGCAGTCAATTCCATCACCAGAGCAATGTACCGTAGAATCGCTAATTGTCTTCTCTGCTGGTCAGCACACCACGTGCACCCATTCCCACCTTATACATGCTAACGGAAATGCACACTTTCTTCCCCACCTCCTTTCCCCTCCATTCCCAACCAACCATCTCTGTCTCTTTCCCTTTGGTAACTGTGAATCTGTTCTTGTCTTCTGTGACACTGCTGTTTTTCTCCTTCAGTTTTTTCTTTGTTCTTATACTCCCATGATGAGTGACGTCATTTTACCTGTACAGGTAGGCCAGAAATAGTTATGTTTGCTATGATGGTGCAGCTGTGCAAGGCTGAGCTCTGCCCACCATCTGCTAGTGGCGTTTGCAGGAACAGCACTGTTGCCTGGAGATTCCATGATGTCACTGTGGGCTTCTTTCATGTAGACAGATTCTGTTTGCTCAGAAAATTTGTTTCCCACTTCAGTGCCTGCTATCCTACACGGTGTGTAATTATGGTAAGGTTTCTGCTGAGCACCTTGACAGCATCTGAGGAAATGGAAATGAGTTCAATGATACTGCGTGTTTCTTTTTATTTTGGCATCAATGCCAGTTACCTAAGCAACATTATTTCTATTAGACGACCCACGTTATGAAATCCAAACCATATACAGCATAAGGGTCACTGTCCATGAGCCCCATATTGCACTGTAGAAACACGGCTCTTCTTTGCTGTTCTACCACCTTCCAAGTGCCCAAACCCTGCCAACACATGTGTGTTACACGTAATGCCCCTATTTTACCTCTCTTTCCTCCCTTCCAAGCCATTCCCCTGTGTCACTTTCCTTTTGGTAACCGTTAGTCCTCTCTTCAGTTCATGGAAGATGCTACTGTCTTGTTCCTTCACTATTTTTCATTTTTTTAAATTCTCCACAGTTGAGTGACTTCAATTGCCACTTGACTTTCTCTTCGTGGCTTATTTCACTCAGAACAATACCCACAAGTTCCATGCATGTTGCTGTAAATGGTAAGATTTGTTTTCTTCATATGGCTGAATAATATTCTACATCTCATATACTGATGGACGTTAAGCTTGGCTTTTGTCAACACTTCAGTGAGAAACATAGGGGTGCAATTCTCGTTTTTAAAATGGGCTGCTGCATTCTGCTTATATATTTATAGATTTGTTGTTTTATGTTTATTCATATATGCCTTTATTGATTCATTAATTATTAATCTAAAATTACATGAGAAACATTAATTTTACAAGACCCACACTATAACCAAGATCAACCCAGTTACTTCCCTGAAGTCACTGTCCATGAGCATAGTAAGATACTGTATATACCATTTCCCCCAATCCACATTAATAATGCTAATCGTTATGCCTACCTTCTCCTTGCTTTCATATCTAACTACGACACTATCTTCCCCTTGGTAACTGTTCCTCCAAACTTGTATTCTGTGAATCTGCTGATGATTTGCTCCTTCTGTTTTATCTTGGCGCTTCGTCTCCACGCATGTGTTAAATCATTTGATACTTATTTTCTCTTCCTCACTTATTTCACTGAGCATAATATGCTCTAGCGCCATCCATGTTGCAGCACATGCTAGGATTTGTTTTCTTGTGATGGCTGAGTAATATTCCTTTCTGTATATGTACCACATCTTCAATACCCATTAATCTATTGATGTCCATTAAGCTCGGTTTCTTTGAATAGTACTCTGATTAACATAGGGATATATATATCTTTATTAGCTGGGCAGATTCATTGGTTTTATTGGATTCTTTAATTAATTTATTCTTTATTTACTTATTATTAATCTATACGTAAAAGTATAACATGAGATTTTCTAGACTCCAACTGTCTCGAAATTCTTCCCAATGCCCCACTGCAGTCACTTCCATCAACAGAGCAATGTACTGTCGATTCACTGCCTGTGTTCACTGTTTGGTTCAGCACTCACCGTGCACCCACAAAAACATTATATGTGCTAATCATAATGCATCCTTTCTCTCCCCACTGTTATCCCTCCATTCTCCCATGTCCACATTAGTCGTTTTCCGTTTGGTAACTGGTAGTTCATTCTTGGGCACTGTTTGTCTGCCACAATTTTGCTCCTTCAGTTCTTTCCTGCTTCTCTAATTGCACAGATTGGTCATATCATTTGATACTTGTCCTCCTGTCTTAACTCTTTGAAAATAAAACCCCATTTTTTATCCATGTTGTCGCAAAGGGGAGGATTTTTTTTCTTCTTATGGGTGAAATGCAATTAATTGTTTATATATACCACTTCTTCTTTATCCATTCATCTTCTGATGGAGATGGATCGGCTACTGTGAATTGTGCTGCGATAAAGTAGGGGGTGCACATACCTTTTTTAAAATTTGGCTACTGCCTTCTATCTACTTATCTGTACAACTTTGCTTTCCTCTACGTATATATCATCTGACAATCTATCTTCTTGCTATCTCACATCTATCATAGTCATTATCTATCTCTATCATCTCTCATCTATCTTCAACTGAAATCTCTGAACCCATCTATGAGTATTTCTTATTTCTCATAATTTCACAATTACATGAGTAACACTGTTTACTAGAACTTAAATCACCAATATATCCCCAGATATCCCATTGCATTCACTATCCTCCAGTGCAGTAAAATAACGTAGAATCACTAGTCTTCTCTGTGACGTACAGTCCTCCACGTAACCCAACCCAACACTATGTACTCTCATTCAATTGCACCGTTTTTAACACCCTGTCCTACTTATCCCTCCACTATAGCACAACCGGCCCAGTCTCTTTCCTTTGGTAACCACTAGTAAATTCTTCTCTTCAGCGTGGCTTGTTCAGTTTGGTTATTTCACTTTTTCTCTATTTGTTATTACTCTGCTAGTGAGTGAAATCATTTACCATGTTTCTGACACTCCATCTCTTATTTCCCTGATCATAATTCTCTGCTATCTACATCCATGTTGTTGTAATTCGTAGGATTTGTTTTCCTCATATGGCTGAATAATATCCCTCTCCTCATCTTCTGGTGGTTACTGAACTTTGCTACTATTAATGCTGTGGTTATAAACATAGGTGAGCACATGTCTTGTTTAAACTGTGCTGCTGTATTCTGTTACTCTGTATTTATTTTATTGCATTTGTTCATTTAATAATATCTCATTAATGTACAGTTACATTAATAAAATTAAGTGTGCTAGAACACGCCCATCACAAAGAACCCCAGGATTCGCAATTACAGTCACACACCGTGAGCACAGTAGGATACTGTAGAATCACTACCTGTGTTCCCTGTTTTCTACAGCAATTCCCGTAATGCCCACCCACGCTATTCTTGGAAATCATATAGCACACTTTGTTTACTCCGTCCTCCGCCTCCATTCCCTCCTATCCAGAGCATACCCTTCCCCTATGTAAACTCCTAGTCCAATATTCAGTTCTGTGAATATGCTGATGTTATGCTTCTTCAGTTTTTCTTGGTTCTACATCTCTACAGATGGGTCAAATCATTTGACACTTCTCTTTCTTCACCTCTTATTTCATGAGTATAATGCAATCCAGATCCTTCCGACTTGTTGCAAATGTTAGGACTTTTTTTCCTTCTTATGACTGATTATTATGCAACTGTCGAAATGTAACACAACATGTTTACACATTAATCTACTTATGGACACTTACCTGGGCTACGATGCATGGTGCTGATAAACCCGTGGATGTATATGCCTTTTTAAAGTCGGCTCCTGAAATGGATTTTTGATGAGTTTATTATTGATTTGTTGATTTACCATTAATCTACATTTACATGTGTAACGTATTTACTAGACGCCCTTTACTACGTTCCACCCAATCCACCCCTGCAGTCAATTCCATCACCAGAGCAATGTACCGTAGAATCGCTAATTGTCTTCTCTGCTGGTCAGCACACCACGTGCACCCATTCCCACCTTATACATGCTAACGGAAATGCACACTTTCTTCCCCACCTCCTTTCCCCTCCATTCCCAACCATCCATCTCTGTCTCTTTCCCTTTGGTAACTGTGAATCTGTTCTTGTCTTCTGTGACACTGCTGTTTTTCTCCTTCAGTTTTTTCTTTGTTCTTATACTCCCATGATGAGTGACGTCATTTTACCTGTACAGGTAGGCCAGAAATAGTTATGTTTGCTATGATGGTGCAGCTGTGCAAGGCTGAGCTCTGCCCACCATCTGCTAGTGGCGTTTGCAGGAACAGCACTGTTGCCTGGAGATTCCATGATGTCACTGTGGGCTTCTTTCATGTAGACAGATTCTGTTTGCTCAGAAAATTTGTTTCCCACTTCAGTGCCTGCTATCCTACACGGTGTGTAATTATGGTAAGGTTTCTGCTGAGCACCTTGACAGCATCTGAGGAAATGGAAATGAGTTCAATGATACTGCGTGTTTCTTTTTATTTTGGCATCAATGCCAGTTACCTAAGCAACATTATTTTAATTAGACGACCCACGTTATGAAATCCAAACCATATACAGCATAAGGGTCACTGTCCATGAGCCCCATATTGCACTGTAGAAACACGGCTCTTCTTTGCTGTTCTACCACCTTCCAAGTGCCCAAACCCTGCCAACACATGTGTGTTACACGTAATGCCCCTATTTTACCTCTCTTTCCTCCCTTCCAAGCCATTCCCCTGTGTCACTTTCCCTTTGGTTACCGTTAGTCCTCTCTTCAGTTCATGGAAGATGCTACTGTCTTGTTCCTTCACTATTTTTCATTTTTTTAAATTCTCCACAGTTGAGTGACTTCAATTGCCACTTGACTTTCTCTTCGTGGCTTATTTCACTCAGAACAATACCCACAAGTTCCATGCATGTTGCTGTAAATGGTAAGATTTGTTTTCTTCATATGGCTGAATAATATTCTACATCTCATATACTGATGGACGTTAAGCTTGGCTTTTGTCAACACTTCAGTGAGAAACATAGGGGTGCAATTCTCGTTTTTAAAATGGGCTGCTGCATTCTGCTTATATATTTATAGATTTGTTGTTTTATGTTTATTCATATATGCCTTTATTAATTCATTAATTATTAATCTAAAATTACATGAGAAACATTAATTTTACAAGACCCACACTATAACCAAGATCAACCCAGTTACTTCCCTGAAGTCACTGTCCATGAGCATAGTAAGATACTGTATATACCATTTCCCCCAATCCACATTAATAATGCTAATCGTTATGCCTACCTTCTCCTTGCTTTCATATCTAACTACGACACTATCTTCCCCTTGGTAACTGTTCCTC